>NW_005843329.1:123863-148017 GCF_000455745.1 Alligator sinensis | reverse complement strand
TGTGTGCGCCCTGTGGGTGTGTGCGGGCGTGACAGCCCGCGTGTGCGTGCGTGCGACAGCCTGCGACGCGTGCGTGCGTGTGTGTGTGCGCGCGTGTGGCGGCGGGGGCTGCGGGAGGCGTTTGCTGCTCGCGGCCAAAGGAGCGTGTCCGCCCGGCCCGGGCCGGTGCGTGCAGGGCCGTGTACAGCACATGGCGGCGGGGGCTGGCTGAGGGTGCGAGGCTCGCGTGTGCCACGGGAAGTGCGTGCGTGTGTGCATCAGGCATGCTGTGTGGGGAAGGATGAGGCACAAGGTGTGTATGTGTCTCGGATCAAGTGCTCCCTGGGGGGATGGGAGGGACGGGACAGGGTGGGTGTGTTTGAGAGAGGGAGCCTGCATGAGCACCCAGGCCCTCACCTTACACTTCAGGGTTCAGCCCTGGCTGGTTCAGGACAAGCTGTGCTCTGAACAGCTGGCAGTTTGGCAGTCCCTCTGCCCCTCTCTTGTCTCCTCCACCCCCAAAGCTCCTAGGCTGGGGATGTGCAGGCACAGGGGTCCCTCCTGGGCAGACGTGTTGTGGCTCCCCCCTAGACAAGCCATGAGGAGCAGGGTGTCAGGTAGTCAGATGCAGCATTGGGGCCTTGGGGGGCTGATGCCACCAGGGAGGTCTCCAGGCAGCAAGGGCCCCTGAGGCCACCACAATGCAGAGCCTGGCTGGGGCAGCTAACAGCACTCTGGCATTCTGGGCCTTTCCTTTCACTACCAGGGTGCCTGGCCCCAGGGCAGCTGTGTGAGCAAGACTGGGAGAGAGATGTGTGAGCCCCCAGCGTTGCAGACTTCACTGGACTAAATCCAAGGCTAGAGGGTCTTTCCTGGAAAACAGACCACTGTACTTCTCCTCCTCCAGGCCCCAGGACACCAGCTGAGGTGACTGTACCCATGACTTCTTCATGGGTGTTAAATTTGAGCAACAGCATCTCTCCCCTCTTCCACTTGGGATGGGAGTCCAGGCTTCCAGACGCTGGGAGATCTGGGCTCCTCCCAGCTTTGCCACACACACGTGGTTTCAAGTGCCTGGGGGGCAAAGGGATTTTTGCCTGAACTCCATGGTGTGCCTGGATGAGGAGAGTCTGAGAAGTCGATGGAGCCATCTGTTGTGCTGCGGAATCTCTTGGCTCTCAATGCCGAACAGCAATAATAACAGCAAGGCTAAGGAAGGGGGAGGGACTGATGTCACAAGAACCAAAGAGAACACAACTTTTTTTTTTGTGACATTTCTTTAGCATCTGGGGATGGGACCTGCTTCATAAAAAGCAAACAGAAACTGGGAAGTATCGGGACAAAATATCATAGCTTCATGTTAGGCAGAAAGGCAAAGACAGACATGGAGAGGCACGATTGGCCCAGTTTATGCTTTCTCATTACTGTACTCCAAAGGCTTTTCCGTGGCTGGAGGCTTGATATTACCCCTCTCACGAGCCTTTGATGAGAGGGATGTGCTAGAGGCGTTGCCACAGGGCTGCTGTACTCTGGTTATTTCTAGGAGCACAGTAAGAGTCAGAATGGATTAGCCCACAGACTATCCAGTCAATGTCTTGTCTTTGGTGGGCAATTATTGACTAACCTGCCCTCAGGAATCGTTTCTTCCAGATTCCTGTCAATTAGCTCTCGGCTTATGTTCTGAAGTAGGAAGCTGTATATCTACTGCTGCCAAGTTCTGTGCAGTTCCATTTGTGACATTTTATACAAATTATTAATGGGCTAATTAGCATATAGCCACATGCTGCTGGTGACAATATGTTTGTACTTAGAGCTGGTGAAAGATCTTTGTTTGACAGCCTTTAAGACTGAACTTTGTTTATCTATAGGGCAGCAGTAGGACAAGTTCCCTCTGCATGCAGCCTTGCCTCAGCCCTGATCTGGATGGTGATATCCTGCAGGGTTCACAGGGTAGTTTTTCCACAGTGGTCCGTGTACTTCTTTGGACTGTGTGACAATTTGTGGAAAACATGGTTGTGACCAGTGTTGGGGGAGAAATGTAATTCCATTTTGTGGGGGATTTTGATTTTAAAATGTGTTCTTCTTCCAGTTGGAGTGAAATAGCAATGTTTTGAAACATTGTGGGAAAGGGAAGGGAGTTCATAACCACAGATCTATGGGGGCCACAGCCTGCCAGGGGTCTTCCAAGGAGACATGAGGGGGAGCTGGCAGAAAATCAGGCAAGTTTCTGAAGAGACTGTGAAAACTGTTCCAGTCTTATTCAATAAAGTTCATTAAATTGCTGAATTCCAATGAAAAAATGCTTCATTGAAACTTTTCCGACCACTTGCACTGCTAGGTGCAAGTGCGTGACGTAGGGACTGGAACTGAGACCCCACCAAACTCATCTCATATAGAAGTCACTGAATATCCATTTGGTGGGATCAGTTTTTAATCCATCCTGAATCTGTAGTTCAGATTGAGGATTTATAGCTAAGCGGATTTGTAGCTCATTAGAATGCCCTGAGGCACCCAGGGCCCTAGTAAGTGCCAATATTATTTTGCTTTCTGGAAAAACAGGTTTCTTAAAATTCTGCTCTTTCTGAAGCTTACACAGGAAGGATCACTGACTCTTTGGGCACGCAGGCAAAATGACCCACACATTATTTACTATCCTTGTCCTTCAAACTACAGTCAAGTGCCACATCCTTAAAAGAGCAGCTGCCATTGACTGTGACACAAACAGAAAATACAGTTCTCTGACAAACATCCCAGCATCCAAATTAACTTCTAAATATAACACTATGCAAAATAGAATCATTTCAGCTATTATCCAGGACCTTCCCACTACCTGGTGGGGAGGGGTCATACATACATGCATTTTTCTGTTTCACACAAATCATGAACCCATGATCCTTAGATCTACACTAACCAATCTGCCACTGGGTTACATAACTCTTCGTGTGACTGCTCCAGGATGCTGACTGGGTTCTGTTCCAGGCTGTATGAGCGGAGTACAGTCTAATGGCCAGAGACAACCCAACCAAGCACATGAATTGCACCTTCTCACTACAGAGGCAGTACAGATGTAGCTTTGGTCTGTCAGATTAGAGCCTAGATTGTATTTCTAGATCTGCCTGAAACAATGTAGTGAAGCCTCTCAATTATTTTACCTGCAAACTGGGTGAGTGATAGTTGATTTAGCTAAAGTAAGGGGACACAAGGCATTGATTAATATGACTTATGAACTGCTCAGAATACCAGTACTAACATCATATACTGAAAGAGTTGGGATGGAAATTTGCAGCCTCTGTGGTTACATTCAAATGCACATGTCTTTCAGCAACTGGGCACCGTGTAAAGGGAAGGTGTCTTTCTCATCTGTGTGTGTGACATTTTTTCTTGAGGTAAGGGAAGGTGTGACAGTTCTGTCAAATGCGTGAGAGTTACAAATCAAGTTATTTGGCAGAACCATACATTTCTCCTGCTTTTGCCTGTGCCTAATGCAACAACATGAATGTTCCCACTATCTACAAGCATCTAGGCCAGTGGTCTCCAACCTTTTTATGGTGAAGATCACTTTTTGGCACCCCAGGATCTATTGCCTCCCCCCGCCTCCTGGACAAGCCACCCAGGCTCTGACCCCACTCACCCAGCCCAGCCTGGGGGGCACGGGGTGTGGCTCAGCCCAACCACGTGCATCCTCCCCTTCCCCATCGTGGAGCCTCTGACAGACTGAGATTGACTGACCACTGATCTAAGCCATTTGAGAATCTTGTTGAACTCTTGGCTCAATGCTGCCCATGAGCAGTGAGGTCCACAAGATGTATGATGTGTAAAAGTATTTTCTTTAGCCATTTTAAATGTGCTACTTTTCAATTTCACTGAAGTCCCTCTTGTTCTTATTTTCTGAAAATGGGTAATCAGAGAGCTTGGTTCAAGTTTTCTGTGTCCCATCCATTATTTTGTAGGCATTTTTTCTTTAAACAGAACAGGACTTTTCTCTGAGTGGCTTTACCAGATTCAGAACACATTTAATCATAGAAGCACAGAAGAATAAGGCCAGTCCAGGCCCCTGTTGGATGTAGGGTAGCAGACACCAAAGATGAAAGGATTAGGCTTCAAAATGACCTTGATTAATTGGAAAAGGATCTAAAATAAATAGGACAAAATTTAATGAAGACGAGTGCAAAGTACATCCCTGTCTAAACCACCCCGAACAAATGTTTGCCTGACCTGCACTTAAAAACTTCTAATGATGGACATCCCACAGCTGCTCTGGGGAATTTGTTCCAGTGCTTAATCACCCTCACGGTGAGAAAGTTCTTTCTATAATAGCCAGCCTACATCTCCCTTGTAGTTTAAGCCCATTGCTTCTTGTCCTGTGCCCTGTAAACAACAAAAAAATGGTTGATTACAATCCTGTTTATAAATCCCCTTGTTGTATCTGAGGATTGTTATCAAATCCTCCCTCAGTCTTCTCCAGACTAAATAATTCCAGTTCCTTGGAATTCTCTTCTTAATTTCTGTTTTTAGACCTCTAATCATTTTGGTTGCTCTTGGCTGGACTCTTTAATTTGTCCACATCTTCCTTAAAGTGTGATCCCCAAACTGGACACAGCAGTCCAGGTGAGGCCTCGCCTATGCAGAATAAAGTCAGTTGGTTTCTGTCACGAGGTGTTGCTTTTCTGTTTTCTTGTCCTCTAAGTCTAGAAGACTTCTGGGCTAAGTACAGACAGTCAGAAAACCTGAGGCTGAATTGATTCAGTCTTTGCAGGTTCATCTGAGCTGCGTAGATTGAACCAATAAGCAAGTGAACAAACATTCACTGTTGATTCTGGAAATGCAGCCACATGCCTGCAGTAGCCCAGGCCAGAAGCCAAGGGGTGCTAGAGGATGCCTCCCTGCTCCACTGGAGCAGACAGCTTGGGCCAAATCTAGCTCCACCCCCTCCACTGGGGGGTGGGCAGGGCATTGCCGAGGAAGTGCAAAGCATCCTGAGATGCTGGAGCACTGTGAGTTAACTTGAATCTGGAGGAGTCCAGCACTTCTGCAGGCAGCTTAACCAAGGTGGCTGCAAAGTAAACAGCCAAGGCTGAAGCAAGGGTTCAAAGCCAAGGGCTAATTTGTGCCCTTTGATTTCAGAGAACTCCTCCTCATAGTAAATGAGGAGAATGGCAGAGAATGGGGTGCTGAGAGCTCCAGAGAGGAGATTCCCTGGTTCATGCATACAGGGGACAGCATGCCAGTGGCAGTGGAGATCAGGCAGCAGAAAACTGCTTCGAGAAGCCCATCTGTTAACAAACCCCTCTAGTGATTGGGAGGGGTTTGAATGCAAACCCACACACAAAACCCAGGTTCTCTGCTAGCAAGACCACGCTGCCAAATACTACATAGTAAAGAAATTGTCAGAGCAAAGCTGGGCAGCTGCAATTTCCCCCCTTCTACAGCATCACAGTCCCCCTCACCACAGGGGAAGGGCAAGCTGAGCAGCTGTAAGGTGCTCCATTGTCACTGCTGGACTTGGCTGATAAGCCATTACAGTAAAAAGCAGCAATTGGAAACATTGGTTTTCACATTGAAATAATGGAAAACAATAAACAGCTGGTTGAAGTATGAGCAAGCTCTTTGGGGATATAGCAAGAAGCATTCAGAGCCACTCTGGACCAAAGACAATGCTGAGGAATAGGAGGCCTCCCCTGCTGAAGCCCCAGGGAGGATGAGTCACACAGCCCAACTGAATGGATTGATTCTGACAGACACCACCAGAATCATAGCCTCACACCTTCTGGCTGAAGGACAGAAATTGACTAGGAAACAGAAGGGACCAAGAGAAGTATGGCCATGAGCTAGTTTAGTTTAGACATTTCTGTCTGAGGATAGCTGGACAGGGCAGCATCTTTACAGAACACACAGGGTGCCAGTGCCCCTCCAACCTGACCTACAGCCCTTCCAAGGTATTCCAAGGTATTTCAGGGGCAGCATGGCCCAGGTGGGCAGCCTGGCCAAGGCCATGCTGTGTAGGTGGGTGTGTCCATGCAGGCATCCATGCAGGCAGCCACCACTTCCAGGGACTGTCTGCTGCCTGCAGTAGTGGGACTGGACAACCACACTTCACTTTTTACTGGAAAATTAAACTGCTCCCAGCCTGGGCATCTAAGGCAGCCAGGAGGTTTTATATTCCTTGCATTAAGTAGAGGTGGATTATGTGGCAATGGTGCCCCTGGCAATCAAGTCACCCCTTGGGGAGCATGGGCCAGGTGGGCACCCTGGGTAGGGCCATGCTGGGCAGGCAGGGGGGTCTGTGCAGGCAGCAACTGCTTCCCAGGGCTGCCTGCAGTACTGGGAGCAACTGGCTACAATTTGCTTTTTACTGGGAAATGAAACCACTCCCTGCCACTGACAATCAGCCCCCAACCTGGGAAGCCAAGGTAGCATGGCCCAGGGGTCATCCTGGCCGTGGCCATGTGGGATAGGCACAGGTCCGTGCAGACAACAGCTGCTTTTCAGGACACTGGCATAGCCTGGGAGTGAGAGGCACAGGTAAGACCCTTTGGTTAGCCAGGTAGAAGTGGCAAGGTGCTCTTTTGGCCCAGCCTGACCACCAGCCCCCGTGGTTGTGGGCGAGCTGCCAGCAGGCCAGGCAACCCCTGAGCTGCAGGGGGGTCAGTTCCATCCCCTGTGCAGTGGCAGTTTAAAAATATGTTAAAAAGTAATGAAATTAGAGAAATGACACTTAATTAAATTTATTAAAATAATGAAATTGCAACAGTTTTGGTGAACTGTACATGTCAGTGACCTGTGAATTACATATCAACGACTGGTCTGTAGTGGGGATTAGTGGTTTGGCAGTGCCTTCTGCTATAATTCAGTACCAGATAGATCAGCAGGGTGGATTCTTATGCTGTGCCCCCTGCAGGAATTTATTGTAAATAGATTTATTCAGTTTAATAGTCATCACTTGTACACACTGACAGAACAAATTTAAACACACTGTGTCCATTTTGGGGGCATACAATAAATCTGTTTAGTTTAATGAGGACTAAGCTACCATCACATGTTCAGGCACCCTTTATGTTTCTTCCTGGGTGTTGCTGGTACGTGTTGTAGGGCTTGGGTCCCTGCTTGACCAGCACCCTACCCTGGGTTAGCACCACCTGCCTGTTCTGGTTGCTGTTTCTGCTTGCTCACCAAGACTTGATGTTCTTCTTGGGAGACAGATCCTGGCAGGCAGCTTGTGGGATCCCACAACCTGGTTTCTTTGTGGGGCTCCAACCTCCCCTTTACCCCACCCTTACCACATCCAAGACCGAAATGGATGTCAATGTCCTTAGGTCTCAATTACAGATGATCACTTCTCATTTGGAAGTCCTGCCATTGAGGGATGAAAGACCTCCTGGCTGCTGGCTCCTTGTAGGCCATCCCTTGGCTATGGACTGAGGCCACTGCAACTGAACTTGCCTCAGTCTTGAGGTACTAGTGTTCTCATAAAGGAAACACAGAAGCAAATGTCAACAAAAATCAATCAGCGTCTGCTGGTGTGGGTCCTGGGTCATGCTTCCCCAGGCCCACAGACCCCTGGCTGGGTGCCTCTTATCTCACATTTGAACGAGCTATGCCCTTACAGCCTTAATATGGACCCGCCAATGGGTCACTGCCGCTTCCCGTCTCAGCCCATCTGACCTGAGGCTGGATCTGGCCAGGTTGCTCCTGCCATCGCTCCAGTCACCTGCCTCAGTGGCCCTGTTCTGCTCCCCACTGTGCACTGGCCCCTTATTGCCACTCCCCTGTGATACCAACCACTCTGCTGCCCAGCTCAGCCTGGAGCTTCTGTCCCTCCTCAGGCGTTCCCCAGTGGCATGGCTCTCCTGCGGCACACGGCTTGCTCCTGTCAGCCTCTGTGCTGCACACCGCTTCCCTGCCTTGCTCGGTGGCATCCTGTGGTGTCTCCTAGCTGCCCATCTCTCTCTCCTCCACTCCTTCTCCAGCCACTCTCCTGGCTGCCTCTTCATGTGCTGGCTTTTCTCCTGGGCCCTGCCCTTTCTCCCTGCTGATTCGCAGGCTTGGGCTCCTCCAAAAATGGTGCTCCTGAGCCTCTCGTCCACCCACAGCTGCAGCTCACCTAGGGTCAGTGATGGGGAAAGTCAGGGTGAGCTGTCTCTTCCCCTTTCACACTGGGCTTGAAGTAGAGCACAGTCTCTGGGACCTCCCAGAGGAATGAATGGGATCCTGGGGCCTGACTCGGCCACAAGTGAAAGGGCTGAAAATGTGTTTGTGGAAGTGCTGGTTCCGCATACCAGTCCAGGAGCTGCTAGACGTGGGGAACAGCAATAACACAGAGGCAAACACAGTGGATAAACATCAGCTTTCCTCTCCTTTCTACATGGTTGCTTTTTAAGATTGTCCCACGTCATTGTGAAGCTCTGCCTTCTTTTATTGTTTTTTCATTGCCAAAACTGTTGTGCATTGTTTTTGTATGTTCTTTTGTGCTCTTTCAAGTTAGCATGCTTTTTTTTTTTTGTTAATGCTGTGTTGTAAATGAAGTTCTGCATGACTGCTGATGACTTAGGTATATCATTGTGCCTTGTTGCTGGGCAGTGTTGTATATTACTGTGATGGGTATCATCATTGTGCTTGTAGATGTGTACTATTATGGCCATCTATCAACTCTTCCACACAATTATTGCACCATTATATGTGTATTTGTTTCTTTTAAACATTGCGTGTTGCTGCACTTTTAGTTCATTGTGGTTGTACCATTATCTGTTTTTGTGTAGTATATTTATATATGTTCATGGTTGCCATTTAGCATTGTGGCTGTTATTATGAAGGTGTAGGGGCAACACCACAGTTAAGCTTGCGGCCAAATTTTAATAGAATGGAAAGTGTTCTATAAAATTTGGCAGACAAGGTTCTTTGGGTGAATCTGATATTGTTTATTAGACCAACTTAAATAGTTGGAAAAAAATGTTTTGGCAAGCATTCGTGTTTAAAGTTATGAAATATATTGTAAAAGAAATATTGTAGTTTGTGGACTGCTTGAATGTTTTAGGGAATTTTGAAGGAAAAATTAGGTCATTTTTACTCATTTAAAAAAGCACTGTGTCCAAAACTTTTCCAGCATCTATATTTTATTCCTTTTTTAAAACATGCCTAATCATATGGAGCTATGAAATAAATGTCTGTGAGTCTTTGTTACAAGCAGTTGAGAAGGATGTTTGTTGAAAGTTGAACGAGCACAGGGAAAAGAAAGTCCAAAATTAGGGTTGTGCGAGGCTTCGGACAGAGCTTTGGATCCGGAGAAGCTCCTGGTGCTTCGGGGTCCAAAGCAGCACATCCGGGTCGAAGCGCTGCCTCGTTCGGCTTCCCGAAGCGCCTCGGCGATCCGGCCATAGGGTATAATGGGGAAACAATAAAATATCTATGACATTGTTGTTTTTTCGTCCAATTTGGATGAAATTTTCAGGAGTGGTAGATTCTGTGGAGAGGATGAAGCCTGCCAAGTTTCAAGAAGATCACTGTAGGGGTTTGGGGGGAACAGCACCCCAAATTCTTGAAAGCTAAACTCATATCAGATCTAGGCGTTACAACATAATGGGGTGAAAACTGCAGAGGTGGTAGCTGTTACTGAGGCCACAAAGCCTGCCAAGTTTCAAGGAAATCGGTGCAGGGGTTTTGGGGTAACTGTACCCCAAAGTCTTGAAAGCAAAACTCCTGTCAGATCCACGTGTTACAACACAGGGGGGTCAAAACTGCAGGAATGGTAGATCTTACTGAGGCCACTAAGCCTAACAAGTTTTAAGACGATTGGTGCAGGGGTTTGGGGGAACTGCCCCTCAAGCTGCGGACAAGCAAAACTCGTGCCATGAGTGCTTGTGGGACTGACTGTGTCTGTCTTGGGGCGGGGAGGGGAGACACTGCTGCAGGCCTGGCTGCTAAGCTACTGGGTTACCAGTTACCGATCAATCAATCAATCAATCATGATTCACTCAGGGACCAGGGACTCAGGGCCCAGCTCAATACACAGGACCTAGCTACTACATAGCGACTTAACGAGCATCAATTAGCACCTACAAAACCAGGCTAAGGAAAGGAAAGACTCAATACAGGCAATCAACTGCCCCAGGACAGAGACAGTCTTGGCAGGAGTTTTGTCCGTCAGCAGCTAGGGGTGCAGGGCCCCAGAGCCCCCCTGCACCGATCTCCTCCACAGCTGGCAGGCGTCACAGCAGGGGCCACCATCCCTGCACCTGTCACCCCGCTGCGCCTTAACACACGCAGTGCCACCCATGGCACGAGTCTGGCTTGTCTGCAGCTTGAGAGGCAGTTCCTCCCAAACCCCTGCACTGATCTCCTTGAAACTTGGCAGGTTTTGTGGCCTCAGTAAGAGCTGCCAGCCTTGCAGTTTTGACCCCCCTGTGGTGTAATACACAGCCATGACAGGGTTTGGCTTTCAAGAATTTGGGGTACAGTGCCCCCCAAACCCCTGCACCAATATTCTTGAAACTTGTCAGGTTTCATGCTCTCAGCAGAGGCTACCATCCCTACAAGTTTCATCCAAATTGGACAAGAAACAACAAAGTTATAGATATTTAATTGATTCCCCATTATACCCTATGGCCGGATCTCTGAGGCGGCTCCAACGCATCGGAGTCGCTTCAGCCGGATGGAGGCAGAAACCGGTCCAGAGCTCCGGATCAGATCACGGCCATCCGAAGCGGCCAGATCCGAAGCCGGATCGGATCGCTGCCGACTCGCACAGGCCTATCCAAAATACACTTCCTGAGTAACCTGGGTTGAGTTATCTGGGCAAAATTTTCAAAACTGCCTCCATCCCATTTTCCATGGTGACTCAGTGATGAGCACTTAGGAGTAAAAGATAAATTGGGGCTAGTAGTACTTCCGCACCAGGTACACATAAATACATAGAAAGTTGTGAAGCACTCAGATACTTCAGTTAAGGGAGTCCGTATAAGTGACATGCATAAGCATTCAACAGGCAAGGATTTTTGTGGGTGATGTCTTTCATTGGACTGACTGCATGGTTGGAATAGTCTTAGAATGCATTGCATTCTAAAGCTTGTCTAAGTCTATCCCAATATGCAGTTTGTCCAATAAAAGATACTGCCCACAAAAATCCTTGCCTCTCGCATATTTCCTGGACCATCACAGCTACAATATTATGCCAATAGGCTGTACTCCCTATTAGGGCTTTAAAAGCCCATTTTGAATATCACATATAGATTATGATGACATAATGTTATGGATGCATATGCTTTGTTGACCATTTAGGAGTCTAGCATACTGCTTATCATAGGCACCTACTCTGTCGGCGCTCTGGGGTTCAAGCACCCACCGAAAAAAAATAGTGGGTGCTCAGCACCCCAAAGCCACAGCTGTTTTCTGCTTGCAGATGTTAAAAAAAACCCAAAACACACTTTACTGGATGAAACAGTGCATTACTCCAACCCAGCTCTGCAGCTTTTGTATAGATTGGGTGCTTCAGCCGGGCTTTTTGGCACTTTTAGCTAAAACCGATTCAATCCACTATTAGATAAAAGTGCTAAAAAAGCCCCATTAAAGCACCCAGTTTTTACAGATGCTGCAGGGCCATGTTGAAGTAACGTACTGCTGCTTCTGGGCATGCATGGGGCTCAGTGTGAGAATGTACCAAGTTTAAAGTAAAACACCAGGGGGGTTTGGTTTTTTTTATGTCTTCAAGCACCCAGTGGCAAAACCCAAAGTCAGCATCTATGCTGCTTATTACCATACTGCAGTGTCAGAAGATGCAGCTGAACATAGATTGAGTGGGACTGTGGGAAGGGAGAGCGGTGTTTTGTTCTCTTTTAAGCATTTAGCCTTTGTCTTTTGTGAATCTGCTCCTGCCTTGGAGTTAATAGGTCCAGTTGTTTCTTAGATACAATAGGTCCCAGGTGCAAATGGATATTTTAAGAGCTATAGTTCTCTGATGCTCAAAACAAACTGTGCTGACCACAGGGAGTGTAAAAGTCATGCTACATCTGGGCATGGGAGACTGGTGCCTCCTGAGTCTGTGGGGGCACTAGCAGAAGCTGGAGGTAGGGACAGGCCTGGCAAGCACCTTCAGAAGCTGCCGGTGGCGGCAGCGGTGTAGACAGGGCTGACAAGCACTCACAGAAGCTGGCATCAGTGGCGTCAATGGAGACAGGTCTGGTGAGTACCTGCAGAAGCCGGTGGCGGTGGTGGCAGGGACAGAGCTGGCAAGCACCCACAGAAGCAGTGTTGACAGCAGGGAAGGCCCTGTTGGGCGGGGGCAGGTGGGGGGCCACCAGTTGCCTATGCATCTGGATGTTTCTTTTTCCCCCTGCAACAACTGGAGAGTGTGTGCCCACACACATCTTGGATTTAATTCCCACAGACCCATGTGGCTACTGAAGCACTGTAGCCTGTTGAATCTCAGAAGTATGTAATTCCATGCATGATTCTTTGGCCAGATGATGTGTATCAGCACCCCTGTTTGCGTTGCCTGTGAGGGTTGAACATTAGCCTTGGGATAAGGGTTGCCTTTGTTAGTTCAAACTCAGAGCAGATTCATATATTTCTACATTGCTCCAGGCACTGCAGGAGGACAAGGAGACACACTGCAAGAGTATATGCTACAAGTTTTCTTTAGCTTACTCCTAGAGTTTTGCACAATTTGTTTTCAGCTAAATTGGAGTGGTCTTAAACTGCAATAGCCCTACTGTGTCTTACACCCAGGTGGGGGCTGCTGCTGGGTGGCAGGCAGCTGCCAGGGGGAAGGGGAGGCTAGATTCAGGGGCTGGGCAGCAGGTGGCACAAATATGACCTCCAGGGCCAGAATGGTATCCAGCACCTGGTGGTCAGCATCCATGGCCTGCGCTGCCTGGGCCAGGATGGCATTCTGCTCCAGCAGCAGGTCAAGCTGCTCACGCTTCAGGGCCAGGAGCTGTGCCCAGAACTCATGAACGACACATGCCCCTGGCAGCTGGGGGGGCACAGTGGCGGTGGGAGCATGGCAGCAGTAAGCAGGAGCTCCTGCAGACACTGCTGTTGGCAGCAAGGGGAGGGGAGCAGCAAGTGCTGACCAGGGGTCGGCAACCACCCGCAGATCCCGCCGGCAACGTCACTGGCAATCGCAGACCACCGGCAGATGGTGTCGGGGTGGCGAGTGGCAGCAGCACCTTTTTGAAAGGGCGTGCACCGCCATGCTCAAGGGGTGCACGTGTACCCGCATGCACCCCCTACGCATTGCCCCACCAGAACTCGTGGTCCGCCCGGTCCTGTCAGGGGTCACAAGGTTAGTCCTGCCCCTTGGCAGCCTGTCCTGAGCCTGCAGGTGCTGCAGGGTATTGCCTCTGCTGCATGGCTGCCAGTCACATGCCCCGACATTGTGCACAGCCCCTGCTGCTAGTGGCAGCAGCAGGTGGTGGACCATTGGGGTACTAACGACCCATGGCAGGCAAAGCCTCCCTGTGGCATGAAGTCCCAGCAAGCCCCAGGACTGCATGTGGCTGGGCTGCCATCTCCATCCCATGGGGCTCACGTGCCTGAGCCCAATGTCACTGGGCAGAGCCACATGCAATGAAGCCAGTGGTGCAGGTCATGGGGCTTGTCCAGGGTGGCAGGGAGAGCGGTGGAGCAAGCTCAGCTCCAAAGCAAAGAGCTCCTCACCATTCCCCATCACCTGTACATAGCAGTGAGTGGGGCCAGGCCGCTGGCTCCATTGCATGGGGCTTCCTCCAGAGGCACATGGCTGAGGTGGAGAACCTGGGAACTGCATGTGAGCCTGCACAATGGAGCCAGGCAGACACCATGACCCTCCCAGCCTGGGCTCTGAGCTCCAGCCACCCTGCCCTGGGTCCCCACTGGCCCTGGCTACACCCCTATGGCACCAGTGCAAGCCCCATGTGAACTGCCCAGCTGTCATTTCACTTCCACCTACTGCTGGTACCACCTCCACTCCCCACCCCCACACCCTTGCTGTCACCACTGCCACTTCCCTCACCCCTGCCTGTACCCTACCCCTGCTGATTTCCTACCTTCCCCCCTGCCCACCCACTGTCACCCATGCTCTGCCAGCCCTCCACTGCCACCACTTCCCTCCCCACTGCTCCTAGTTACCGCCACTTCTCCTGTACCCCGCAGCCTGCCTACTGCTGCTTCATTACCTGCGGGGCTGGGGTCAGGGCTATCCCATGGGCAAGGGTGGAAGCACAGCTCTCATTACCTTGGTGGGAGTGAGCAAGGCTCGGCCTCATGTGAGCACAGCAGGGGCAGCCTGGGGCCAGGCCAGATACAATGAATTGGTAGGCATCTGCCCTGCGGGCTGGGTGAAATCACCTGGTGGGCTGGATCCATCCTGTGGGCCATATTTTGCCTGGCCCTGGTCTAAGACCTACAGCCTTAGATCACAATATACCTCAAGAGGGTCTATTCTATTGTTTCTTTGGAGTCTTTTGGCTTGGACAGACTGCCTAGTTTGATCTAATGGAAAATTCATCTCTAGCACGGTGTGCCCAGGCCCAGTTTTTACAGCTCCATTCTCAGTTTTTAGGGACTGCTAAAATAAAATTATACCTTTTCAAATGGTAGTTGTAGATAACTTTGGGCTCAGTCCAGGAACTTGGCTGTCTCCTATATACCACTTTGTTTATTTAGGTTAGTCCCAAGCTAGCTCAGGCTTCTATCCTTTCAGGACTGCGGAACCAGCATATTTTCTCCATGTGACCTTCCATCAGAGAGTACTTTCATCTTAACAGCTGCTGTCCTCAAATCTTTCATAGCAGAGTCATGTAAACAATTGCAGTACTGTAGGGTTTCTAGACAGTTGAGATGGTTCAAATTCCTTTGAGCCTCTTCAGAAATATCATACAAGAGATGGCCTGGTGTCTTTAGCTGAAGCCCAAACTTGAGGAGCCCTGTGGTACATTTTGTATTTTCATTGACTGCTGTTTTATAAACCATCCAAAGGAACAGGATACGCTATTTGCAGTCTTTTGGTGCTGCTCAACAAAGTAGTCAGAAGAACCCTGGCAATCCTATTGAACTTTCCTACCATTCCATCAGCAGGCGTCCGGGTGGTGGTGAAATATCTGTGTAGCACTCACTTGGGAACCCTTCTCTAATGAACGATTAATTCCTTGAAACCCCTTCAAGAGTTACAGCCTCATGGTACCTCACTGGGTAAGCTTCATGCCACCTGGTAAAGTAGCCCCTTGCTACCAGCAAATAATTATTTGCCAGCCTCTGTCTCATGCACATCAACAGCAATACATTCTATTCTGTACTGATTTTCTACATCCCACCTGCATTTTACTCTATGTACTTTCCCTCTTATCTGGGCTAAGGTTTTGGTAGCTGCAAAATGTCTAGTGGGTTAAAAATCATTACATAGCCAGCCTCAGAACTACCTTTTTAATGCAGTTGATACAAACAGGCTAAAACTCTATCTATTGTCTCCTGGTGGTTTCATTTTTGTTTTTTGGGAAGAGTGTACAGTGGGAGATGAGTGGTAGGGAAGTGATTGTGGTGAATGCCATGGGAAACACTCACCTTCACCTGCAGTAGAACGACTCAATCACGTACCTGTAGCATGATTGTCTCTCTTGTCTTTGCTCCTTTTGGTCTTAACCAAAGGGGAAACTGCTTGGCCTTTAAAGGACTTCAAGAGAAAAGCAGCAGCTTATTCAATGTTGTCTACCCCAAGCGAGGACTGTGATTCCTGATTTCATTTGACACTTAGCCCTGATACCCTGAACTAGTGGATCTGGCTCTTGCCTAACACTTGGACTTGAGGATGGGTGCATTGGGGAAGGTAGAGAGTGGTATAACGGGGAATCAGTGGTTGGGGTGCTGGAAAGAGTTGTTGAAATGCAGCCAGGTAGAGGTGGAGGCAGTGGGGATTGTTAGTGTGTGCAGTGGAAAACACCAACAGAGGATGGTTTTGGGGGAATAGGAATGGTGGTGGGTGCTGGCTGGCAGGTGAACACACACTGGAGAGGCAGGTAGAGAATTCAGGATAGATGAGTCACAGGTTTCTGGGAACAGGAGAGGCAGATGGTTTGGGGAGCCTAGACTGTGAGGTATGCAAGGGAGATCTAGAACTGTGGATGGGAAACAGATAATGGTGCTTCAAGAAAACTAAGTCTGATTTTGCAGTCGAATCCCTAATATGATTTATTGCATTTGGAGCAGGTACAGGAAGCTTCTGAGAAGTTCCAGAAGGTCAGTCAAAGCAAAATACAAACACATGTGCTTTTCCACTCAGCATGTCTCCTCCTGAAGCTGGGGCTGAGCCATAACCCTGGGAGGAGCCTTATCCTGCTTATTGGCTCCCAGCCATAGAAGATCCCTTCATAGTAATGATGCTGGATGAAAGATGAGACACCAAAATACTGAATACACAGAATGGAAGAGGAGCTGGATCCAAGCAAGCAGTCAGCACTGGTAGATAATGGCAATAACTGCATGGAGTCCTTTGCCTCAGGCCTCAAAGTAGTCATTCCTTAGGCGACTGCAAGAGAAAGAAATTACATTGTATGGCAGGAATGGGCAATTATTTGGGCTAGAGGGCCAGTTAAAGAGTTTGGGTGAGTTGTTGCAGGCCCGGGGGTGGGAGGTGTTGGTGTAGGTAGAGGGGGTGGGGCAGAGGGCAGTTGATCTTATCTAGACCCAGCCTTGCTGCCAGGGCACCCTGGCCCACCTACACACACACACTGCCAGGGGTGCCGGATGGAGCAGGTGGGTGGGCAGGATCTCCATGGATACTGGCCTGGACCCCGAAGGGTAGGGCATGCTTGGCTGAGCGGATGTGATGGGGCCACAGGTGGGTGGGGAGCAGCATCCAGGAACAGGACAAGCAGGAGCACCACCCCTTCCCTACCACACAGCCTTGGAGGGGTGGGACTGGCTGCACACACCATGACTTGGGCTGCCCCCTAGGCTGGGTGGGGCCAAGAGATAGAATCCCTTGGGGGAACCATATTTTGCCCACCCCTGCTGTATGGTATCCCAGAGGTGAAAGGCTCCACTTTCTGCAGGTTGACCCTCTAAACCAGTCAGTTCCCTGCCATTTAGCCAGATTAGAAGACATACAAAGATGTTACAAAACAGAAGGAGCATTACCATTCATACAAAATTGTCTGTGCATTTATGTGATTAATGCACTTTGTTTACCCTATACTTACCCTGACTTGTTTATTGGGCTGAGGGAGTTGCAGGGTGACTATACTGCTGCCTGTTTTGCACAGCTTTACTTGCTTGCTGATACAGATGTAACAGAATTCTATTTCCCTTGGGGCCTCTACATGGCAGTTTTCTAGACATCTCCCTGGCCATTTTTGGCCCTGGATTTACATGGTGGCTCATGAGCACAATGGAGTTACGCACTGACTAGGCACATATGCAGCTACATGTGTGTATATTTAGTGGAAGTCCTGGAAAAATGATGGGGGCTAAAGGATTGTCTTGTATTTTAGCCCCAGTAGTGGACTGGTCAGGGCACTCCAGCAGGTTCTAGGCTTACCCAAAGGAAGCTTGACCTTGCCTCTCTCTGACTTCCCTATACTATGCCACAGTGCATGTATTGCCTAGGCCTCTCTCTGACAGCCCTGAAGTGGAGCTGCTGCCTTTTGTATTTAATAGTCATAAGAAAAATTGAATGAAGGGCTGTGCAGAAGCTTCAGTCCCCTTGGGAAGAAGGTTCTAGGCCAAAGCCCAGGGCTCCTTCCCTTCCAGTCCAACAATCACTTCACTGAGTCTCACTATGACATGGGACAAGGCAGATGTTTGCTCTCATAGTATCCTCTTGTGGTTGCCCAGGGGACCAGTTCCAAAAGAGCTGCATAATGTCCATCCTGTAGTGGAGTAGTCAGCATACAAGTGTGGCAGACTTACAAGTAATTGCCCACCTGGCATGCTGAGCTTGGAGAACCTTGATTTTGATTGGTGGAACACCTCCACCAATCAGATAATGGCAGAGAGGGGCTTGCCCTGCCCTTGGTTTAAGGCTGCCCCAGAGAGCCGCGACCTGGTTTAAGCCTGCACTCTGCAGGTCCAGCAGAACTCTGGGAGTGGAGCCTCCCAAGAGTCTAAAAGAAGCAGCGTGCCCAGCACATGGCAGATGCTTCGGGGGATGGGGAAGAGAGCAGGGCCAAGAAGAGCTGCCCAGCGGGTGGATGCTGCTGCCCTGAAGAGCACCTGTAGATGCCTCTCACTGGACAAGAGCAGCAGATGGCTTCAGCCCCAGTTGGTGTGCAGTGCGGCGCACAGGGTGAGACCCTGGGAGCTGTGCAAGATAGCTTGGGTCTCCAGCCACTTGATGCACACAGCGGTGCATGGACCTCAGACCCTGGGAGCTGCACAAGGCAACTTGGGTCTGCAACCAGGGGGAGCAACCCCGGGCTGGCAGGCTGACCTCCAGGGCTCCCTGCCAGCTGGGGCTGCTCCAGCCCAGCTCCATGTGCTGTGCATGAATAACCTCTGGAGCAATATTGCAATATTGCTCTGGAGTTTATTCATGCACAGTCATAGCATGTATAGACACACCCACAAAGGCTCTGTCAGATTCTCATTCAACAAATCCTGTTGAATACCTGCCACTACAGCCAAAGAATAGATCTATCAGAACTGTGTGAAGCTTCAGCTGGTGATTCGATTCAGAGGAGATTCAGCCAGATTCAGTGGCCAAATCTCCGAATTGAAACAGGGGACCAATTTAAAGGTTCGAATCAATTCAAAGCTCTCCGAATCTTCAGAAAAGATTCGGAAAGCTTTGATGATTTGGGCAGTCCCCAGTGGCTGCAGCAGGGAGCTGCAGCTAGACTCTATGCTGGTAAGTACTAGGGGTGGGGCAGGGGGGAGGGGACCATGCACCCCCGCCCCCTGCCTGCAGCAGCCAAATCTCCAAATCAGATTCGGCTGAATTGAATCAGGACAGTGATTCGAATCCCCCAAATCGGCCAAATCCGAAGTGAATAACAGCTGCTTCGCACAGGCCTAATATTTATATGGCTGCAGACCAACAGTGTCGCCAGTGCCATTAGTGATTGAACCTGAAAGTCAATGCAATTATCAATGTGACTCAAAGGGTCTCCCATGAGGGTTGCTACTGAAATTAATATCAACAAATGTTGAAGGACCCTTGAGTGCTAAACAAAACCTTATTACCACAATGAGTACTGACTTCAACTGCCTGGTGCTGTGCCTCCAAAAGGCAGGAGAGGAATTAATATCAATGGTCCTTGAATCCTGGGATGAATTTGGCCAATGATGAAAGACTGTATCACTACTGCATCACCTCTACTGTTATACACTAAGTACCATAGTTACTTGAAGCTAAAATGAGCTTGAATTTAAGACTACTCCCACAATAATTTGATTCTATATATGGAAAATGTATCAACTTGTTAGACGTTTTCAGTTATAGAATCTAATTATAGAAGGTTTGTCTTGAATTTGTCCCCTTCCCACTGCTACAGAAGGGAAAATAATGGCTGGGGGAATCAGGTGGCACCCTTGCCCTTTACCCCCACTTCTTCCCATTGTAGACTTCCCCATCCCCACCTTACATTCAGATCCTGCTTGTGCCAAAAAATACTGACTTTGAAATAAACAGCTATAGTACAGGGGTAGGCAATGTTTTTTGCAAAAAAATGCAATGTCTACCTTGTAAGGTGCCAGAGTGCTGGCATGCCAGAAAAAAACCCAACAACCAGGGCATGGGAGGATGGGATGGCAGATGACGGGGACAGACATGGTAGGATGCAGTGTATGTTAATATAGTTAATAATTACAAATGTCGCTTTTTTACAGTACAGTAAATACCAGGGTTTCTAAAAATTATAAGCCTGGTGACAATAAATAAAACTTCACATATGCCTTTTAACTGTAAAATTTCCTGAAGTTCATGCAAACCAAAGGCAAGGCGAACAACATAAACAGGCAAACAGAAAGTAGATAATCAGAAAGAACTGAATTATTTGAAGTGCATATAAATCTGGGTAGGTATTTCCAACAAGGCTGAGAGAGAGCAAAAAAAACGCACGAAAAAGTGAGCAATATGAAATGTTTAAATTAAGGAATGCAAAGTAGAGAAATCAAAATAAACTGAATATCAACTGTTTTATGAAGGTAAAAACTGGAAAATATGAACTGGTTTAAGAGAGTGAAGAACTGAATAAGAAATTATTTAACAGAGCAAAATAAACTGAATAGTAGAAACTGGTTTGAGAGAGAGCAAAATCTGAATATGAAATACTTTAACAAAGCAAAATAAACTGAATAATATGCAACATTAAACTCTCAGTTTGGAAAGCACAGAAATCAGCATCAGCACCAATAGGCTACAGACTACAAAGCTGTCTGCCACCCAGAGCCGCATGCTTCCCTCATATAAGTAGAGGCTGAGTGTCTTCCAATGTCTGTGGCGGTGCTGAGCCCTTCACAAAGCTTCATAAAAGCTCCCAGCACCACAGCACAGGGGGTGGGGTGAGGAGAACACGGGCAGGGACAGTCTGCGTTTTGCTGAGCCCACCCTTGGTGCCTGTGGCTAAGTTTGTGAAGTTTCGTGAAACTCTCAGCACCACCACAGATGTGGGGGCAAGATCAGCAGAATGAAGACAGCATTCCTGCATCCCTGCCCATGTTCTCCTGACCCTTCCCCAGTGCCTGCTGCAGCACTTCAAGCTTTTATGAAGCTTTGTCTGTAGTGGTGCTGAGTGCTTCACATCCGGGGTGGGGACAGCAGAACACAGGCACTGTGCCTGCATCCCTGCCGCGGTGCTGGGAGCTGTGACTGCTCCGGAGAGCCCGAAGCAGCATCTTAAAAAAAAAAATTAACATTTTCCTCAGCACACTTCCTGGTGTGCCAAGGAAAATGTCTCCACATGCCACAAATTGGTACACATGCCAGGGGTTGTCTATCCTTGCTGTAGTAAGTTGCATATATGCAAATTATTATGGGTACCTACATACTTAATTTATCTAGAATTACATCATGATTACATATTTGAGCTGCTAGGAAAAATGGGGTTCCCAGAGAAATGTGTGTGTTGGATAAGGTATTGTATAGAGGAGCAGAGTGAAGTCCAAATTAATGGGCACCTTAACAGGGTCTTTAAAATGCATACAGGGGCGAGACAAGGATGCCCCCTGTCATCACTACTATTTGCATGTGGCATGGAACCATTAGCACAAAGAATAAGAAAAGTCAAGGTTATGAGTAGAGTAAAGATACCGGGAGGCGGTTAGGTAAAATACATACTATACATGGATGATACAAATGTAATAGAGAGATGATATAAATGTAGTAGTTTGAGAGAGACTTTTGATAGAAAGGGTGCTATACATCAGCACAGGCTAAACCAGGGGTGGGCAAAATATGGCCTGCAGGCCAGATTCAGCCCACCAAGCACTTTCATCCAGCCCATGGTGCCCATCAATGAATTGTACCTCGCCCAGCCCTTGCACTCATGAGGGTGGGAGCGAGGTGCCCACATATAACCCCCCCTTGCCAAATACCTTATTGCACCTTGCTCCCACCCTTGCAAGCAGAAGGACCCAGCCCAGCCAGCAGCAGCTTCCGGCACTCATGGTGCTGCTGCTGCTGCATCCTACTTGCTTCAGGCACCAGGTAGGGAAGCGGAAAGGGCGGGGGTAGACAGCTGAGCTGGACAGAAGTATGGATCATGAGGCTAGGGTTGGTGGTGCTGCGGAGACCATGCCCAGAGGGGCAACAGGAGTGTGGAGCCTGGCTGGGCAGGGTGTGGCTGTGAGGGAGGGTGGTGGGGGTGTGGGGACCCCCCCCCACAATCCTGCACATGGCATGCAGCCACTCCCGGTGGCAGCAGCAGCAGGCAGGGGGGCTCTGGAGCAGGCACTGGAGCCAAGCCTGTCCAGCATGCCTCTTATAATGGTGGGGCCGCGTGGTGCGCCTGCCACTGCTGCACTCATGCAGCACTGGGGGAAGCCCCACGCTGAAGCCAGCTGCCTTCCCCATCCCCTGCCATGCAGGTCCTGGGACTCTGCTGGAAGTGGAGGGGAGCCCCAGTCCCTGCTTGCCTATGGAGTCCTGGAACCTGAGTGGCAGGGGGCAGGGAAGACAGCTGGCTTCAGTGTGGGGCTTCCCTCAGTGCTGCATGAGTGCAGGAGCTGTAGACACTCTGTGCAGAGCCCCCGTGATAGTGGCAGGGCAGGCAGGCTTCACTCCTTGCCCCCATATGCAGTGCTGGAGCCATGTGCTGCCAGGTGCCGGCACCTACACCTCACCATACACACACACACATTTCACTCCCCCCACATACACCCTCCCCACCCCCAACCGCACCCCACATACAAGAGTAAGACTTTATTTTTGAGTTACTATTCAATCACCTCTATATACACTACACAAACACAAATCATGACAAATATTTTTAGTGTATGATTTGGTTTTTTCTGGTTCCAAGATGGCATCCCTCCCCTCCCAAAAGGAGTATTTCTGTGGGGCAAGGGGAGGAACTTCCAGTGGCAAAGGTCAGGGGTTTGGGGAAGGACTTCAGGTCCCAATGTGGCAACCAGGGGGTGGGGCACCTCTCAAGGGGCAGGGCTACCCATGCGCCCATTGACAGCTCCCCAAAACCTGTTAAGCAGCCCTCTGGCAGAAATAATTGACTGCCCCGAGCTAAACTAAATAGATCAAAAAGCACCATAATGGTAGTGGGGACCTGGAAGGATTCAGAAAGGTTGGACCTTCAAATAAGAAAGAGAGAGAAATCAGAGTGCTAGGGATCCTGATGGATGCCAAAGGAAAAGGTAATCTGGCATGAGAAAAAGTAACAGCAAGACTATGGCAAATACTTTGGTTATAGTCCAGAAGGGTACTGTTCTTTGCCAGAAAACTGGGGGCATTTAAGGCTGTACTACTGTTGATTATTTTCTGTACAGTAATTGTATTCCCACTGATGTGGCAGCAGACAGCAAATGTACACAGGGAAATGCGTGTATACTTCTGGAATGAAGGAAGAGAAGGGTTAGTTAGAGCTGAACTGTACAAAGCATGAGAGATGGCGGATGGGGGCTGCTGGACTTGGTATTGTTTGTCTATGTGAAATATGTAAGCACAATATGCAAGGCAGCAACAGAGGGAGAGGGGAAAGCCGCACGTATCACCAGATTTCACACAGCTATGATTTTGAGGGAATGGGGAGTATATCAGACCTCTTTGAAGAGTCCATGGGCATGAAAACTGCCAATTTATTATATCAGGATGGAAGGATTCATATAGAGGTATTAGATAGGGACCGTAGCACTGGAGGTCCTGAAGGATCATAAGAAATTGATGAAAACAGTAAAGGAGAGAGACAGGATGGTGCTAGTGGGAAATTTCACAGAAGGACAAGTGAAGGTGTGGTTAGTGGTGGCAGGTAAACAACTAAAAAGCTACATGCTGACCTAGCATGGATGGTTGTAAGAAATATCTCGCTACTGAGAGAAGTGAAACAGAGATCGGGCTTGATGAGCTCATCATGGTTTCTTCTTCCCAGGTATATGGAAGAAAAAACAGTAGTACATGTTTTGGGAGTGTACGTATGCAAAGAGGATGTGGGAAAGGGTCCGCTGCTTTCCGAGTATCACCAAAATAAACCCGTCATTAGCACGGTAAATGGTACTATATGGACTTATTCCAAAGGGACCAGAGGAAACACTATTAAGGACTTTATTAGCATGTGTTAAAACTAATTTATGGAAAGTAAGAAACCTCTTGGTGTTTAAGGGGTTGGCTTTTACTGAAAGATTGCCTGAAGCTGGGGCTGCATGAACTGAAATACTACATTGATCAGGACAAGGAAGAGATCAGAGAGGAAGAGGTGGAGACATGGAGGTAAAAGGACTAGATGCACTTGTTTCACGAAACCAACAGAGGACTGAGGAGAAGGGCAGAGTTTCAGGTGGTTACTGAGATAAAAGTTTTTTTCATGAGGTTCTGTAAGGGTTTGTTTTTTGTGAGAAGTTGATGTATGTTGTTTAAGGGTTTAATATATGTAGCTGTGTGTTTTTGATATGTAGTTGTTACTGTGCTATATATTTTTTCTTTTTTTACAAAAAAGATCAAGCATTTTTGGCACCAAGGGGAGGGTGTTAGTGCTGGATCTAACCCCCCCCTGGAGCTGGCCTGATATAGCAATGTCTCCAGGCCTGGTACAGTTCATTGTGTAGG
>NW_005843329.1:120990-123828 GCF_000455745.1 Alligator sinensis | reverse complement strand
AGGGAACATGTGCCCATTTTTTAAGGGCCAAAACAAAACAAACAAACAAAAAGGTTCCCATTGGTATGTTGTACAACATGAACCGTGTATTTTGTAGGCATGCTTGGTGTGGGCTGTCTTCAACCAACCTCACAGTTGCTTTCCATGACTGAACATATTCTGCTTCTGGCAGCAGTTTAGTGATAGGCAATGTATTTAATGTGGGTTTTTTGCATGTGAATATAAGATGAAGGTTTATTTATACCTATGCTGATTGGGGGAAAAAAACCCATCTTATGTTTGAGTAAATATGGTAATGCAGGTGTGTGTGCGTGTACATGCTCACATGCACGTGCACATTTGTGCACGGTGGTAGCATTCCCACCAGTAAGTGAGGCTATTCCATGTTGTGTTTTTCTCCTGTTGCTACCTGCTGTTACATTTGATAAGCACTCAATTAAGACTGTTGTACAACAAAGCAGGCTGCCCTTGTTACTCCCTGTGTGATCTCACTAGCACAAACACACCCGTGCAATACACAAAGTTGGCAATAGGGATGGGACCCTCATTAAGCAGAAGGCTTCCTGTGTTTCATTCTGAACTGAGAGTGTCAAGAATGCAAGGGAGAAAGGAGGACTGCACTGTTCAGGGAGCCTAATAAAGGGGTTTCTCCCCATGGGGTATTCTGTGCAGCTGCCTGACCATGCCTATCTAGTACTGTATCAAAGCCTTTGATGTAGCCAGGTCATTGCCTTGGAATTCCTATACCGACAAGGTTGTCTTCTATCTGAAGCCAGTCAGATCAGTGAAGTTAATCAGTCAGACCTCTGAGAAATGTGCCATGCTACTGACTGTTATCTACTTACAGGCTTCTGACATTGTTTGCTCACTCATGTCCCTGGCCAAGCCCTATAACAAGTTCTACAATGAGATCCTCGTACTACTAAAAATATAATTTTACATGGACTCTTTCTAAAGCAATCGGATATTTCCATTTCAACTAGAGCAATCACCTATCTGTCCAAGAGCTGTAGTTTTGGTACCTGTCTTTAGTCTCTATTGAGGGTGTGTAAACTTGTGGGATTCAAGATGATACCTTAAAATGCAGACTGCTCACAAAGCAAAAAACTTAACATTCACCATTGTCCAAGAAGAAGCACTTGCTCATGAGCTGTATTTTTCTAGACAAAGGAGATCTGTGCACTGTCTGTGAAAACGATGTCAATTGACTCACCATGCGCAATCTAAAAGGAATTCTCCGAAGAAGTCATGACCAGTGCACAAGAAAATAAATTCTTCATCTCTGTGAAACTTTTATAGCTATAGCGAGAGCCAGACATGACACCATGAACGACATGTGCCCCTGGCGGAAGCACGGTGGTAGCAGCGGGAGTTCCCGCAGATGCTATTGTGGGCGTGAAGGGGGTGGCAAGTGCCAACCAGGGGTCAGCAACCACCCGCAAACGCCACCAGCAGCAGTGGTGGTGGCCAGTGGGGATTGCTCACTGCCTACAGATGCCGCCAGCGGTGTCAATGGCGAGGGGGTGGGGGGCAAGCGGTTACTGCCTGCAGGCGCTGCTGACAGTGTCAGCACCTTTTTGTAGGGGGTGTGCTGCCACGCTCAGGGGGTGAATGTGCACCCCCTACACAACACATGCTGTTTCCTGGTGCCAATAACATCACTGCAAGTGCAAGGGTTGCATTGAACGTGTACGTCATCAAAAGTTCAAACCATACAAAAAGAAGGCAACCATAGAAGGTATGCCTCCAGCTGCCACAAATACTGTTGCAGGCCTGAATAGAATTTTAGTCTGTGAAACTCAGATGCCCACGCTACCAGATCTGACAACAGTGTGGAAACAGTGCCTCTACAAAAGATGTAAATGACAGTGATACTCTGAGGCATTTCATGTGTCATAGAGGTACACTCAGGATCCAAGTTTTTCTTAATTTCAGTAGAAATGTATGAATGGTCTCAAAAATCATTCTCTTATTGTTCCATGCAAAACAAGACTTGTCAAATACAACAAACTGTTGGTTTAAATGGAGAATGTTAAATCAACATTCAACTACAGGAAGAATCCAGGAGTCTATTATCTCATAGTTGCCAAAAGACAGTGAGCAATCTTGCTTGGTGGAGAACGTTTTGAGCTGCTGGGCATCAAATTAACAGGAGCATGCAGGGTTGTGGCAAACACCACTCAAGCTATCCTAAAGGAATTCTTTAAAAAATTTGAAGAAGGGCAAGGTACATACAAAAGCCCACCTGTTTTATTTATGTTGGATCCAACAGTGGCACCAATGTGAAAGAAGTCTTGTCATGTTGCATTCACCCTCCATCCAAAAGTTAATGCAGAAATTAATCATCTTGTTAAGTAAGGTGTCCTATAAGCAGTAGTAAGTCTGTCATGGTCCACTCCTATTGTCATAAAATCAAACTACCCTGTGTACACCCAAAACTATTCAACTGAGCCATGTTGGGTGTCTGCAGCTGTCCTTGAAGCTACAAGACCAGTGTCCTATAAAACCAAGACTTCAGATAACAAGACACTTGGCAGACATTACAACCAAATATAAGATCAACTTCCAGATGATATACCATGTACAAATCCAGAAGACACTATACTGCTAGAAGGACTGGTTCTTACAAGTCCAGCAGCTGTTGTTCTGAACTCAGGAAAATTTCCAGCTGCTGACGCAACTCGAGAAGAGCTTGCTGCCATCTCCAATTAGATGACTCCAACCCCTGAACTGAGCTGTCCAAGGTGAATCACTGTCTGGTCCAGGGCATGGGAAGGGTGTTATGTACTGGATGGTGTGTGTGTGGATGTGTGTTGGGGTGGGGTGGGGTGGGGTGGG
>NW_005843329.1:107826-120848 GCF_000455745.1 Alligator sinensis | reverse complement strand
GGGGGGGGGGGGGGGGGGGGGGGGGAGTGTAGATATATATATTCTGTGTTGTCCTTGCCTCTGGTTTGCCTGCTGTAGTTAGCTGTGTTAGTCTGCAGTCAGACAGAAGATAGGGTAGATTTGCACCTTATAGCATAAGCGACATGTGCTTCCTGAGTCTGGGGGACATGGTGACCACCCACAGGTGGTGATGCAAGCATCGGAGGCAAGGGTGGGCAGAGCACGGACCATCGGTCAGCAGCTGCAGCGGTGTCGGTGGTGGAAGGGGGTCCCCACGTGGCCAGATGCCAAGCCTGGAAGTGCCGGCAGCAATTCTTGGAGGGGGGCACCAGCACTCTGCCTGCCCCCCCTACCCACTGCCTAAACCAAGAGCACTCGCTCTCAGTGGGGGCACCAGCACTCTCAGGGGGTGCACCACTGTGCATCCCCTATGCATTGCCACTGCCTTATAGCTGACTAAATCATGTTTGAGAAGCATTCAGTTAACATTTTTTTTGTTCTGTACAATAAAGATGGTTGCCCTGTTGCTCCCTACCTGATCTGTCTGGGACAAGCAATCCCCTGCAATACACTCAATCTGCAAATTGAACAGACATCTTAGTTTAAATCACCTGTCATCTCATCATTCATTGAAAAGCACCTAATTCCAGAGCAAGCCGGATACCAGGCAAGTCATACACAGGTTAAGTGCTGATCCTCATGCAGTATATTGAAGACTGCTTTGGAAAGGGTCTGGTAAGAGATGCTGCTCTTGTCCTGTGAACAGCATACAGTACAGTGAACGACTGAGGGGTTCTCATCAATGTATAACATGATGAAAGATGACCATCTTACAACAGATATAGTCTCCGCGAGACTCCCAGGACATTTCTACACATACATTTGTCTGCTTTGACATGCCAGAGATCTAGAGTGTCAGAGCAGACTTGATTCATTGAATCTGCTCCACATGCAAGCTGAGGCGCCTGGCACTGTCTCTCATGCATTTGTATAAACGGTGAAATGCACATCAGTGCTAGGAAAATGGTGGCAGTGTGCTTTTGAATTAAAACAGCTTTGATGTGTTTTAGTTCAAAAGTGCACTGCCACCTTTTTCTCAGTGCTGATGCACATTTCGCTGTTTATACAAATGCCTCCAATGATTTTACACTGAACTATGTAGAAAAAGGAGTCAGTGTCAGCAGCAGTGATATGAGCCACCACAAGGCAGCACGCTCATGCCAATGATTTTTTACATCTACAGGCACTGACAGAAGCGATATTTGTCACGCTGTTATCCCTTTGAAAGCACTCTACAGCAGTGTTTCCCAACCAGTGTGCCACAGCACAAAAGTGTGCTGTCAGAAGTGACTAGGTGTGCCTCAGAATTTTGTCATGGCAATAAGCTACAATGAGTTACAATAGGTATGAGGATGGGGAATACCTTAACAGGTGTGCCACGGAAACTTTTTATTAATGTAAGTATGCTTTGGGCTGGAAAAGGTTGGGAAACACTGCTCTACAGCCATGCCCTGACAGAAGCGCATGGCTGCAGAGTGCTTTAAAAGTGCCCAATCGTATAACAATTAGCCCTCATTCAATGAGGGTTCAGATGAAGGTGCTCCGAAGTGAAGTGCCTTCATTAACTTCTGTTTGTCACTGCTGGGAGTAAAGCTGGGCTGATGCAGCTCAAGACAACCCTTGGTGATGTCATCAGGGTGGGAGGGGGAGAAGGCAGGCAGGGGAGCTCCATTCTGGGGTTCGAGCAAGTAGATTGAAGTCCCCCTGAGATGGGGGGCTCCAATCCATCCACCCACCTCAAGCACAGGCTAGGCAAACCCCAGAATGGAGCTCCCTCCCCTGCCTTTTCCCCACTCCTATCTTGATGACAATGCCAGAGCTGTGGGGGGAGGGGGGTTGGAGGGGGGTGGCGGAGCTAGGGGAGAAAGGATGCAGATATGCAGCCTCTCCACTGGATTGGCTCCAAAGTGGAGCCTGATCCCCCTCCCCTCCAACCAAACAGCATACATCTGTTGGGTCAGGGGAGGCTTGCAGTAACTCATGGTGCTTTCTGTGAAGTGGCATGAGTTACAGCGGGGATATGCATGACTGTCAGTGCCCTACATAAATGATTAAGCGATCCATACAGGCACAAGTGTTTTATGTATGCCAATGACCGATGCATCTCTGCCCAGACCAAAGAGTTTACCCAGATTAAGTCTACACTAACAGTAGTGCTGCTGTCTGGGCTCTCTGTCTGTCACACTAAGAATCAATGACAAGCCAAACCAGATAAAAATACAAGTGAGTCTACTCCATAGTTGGAACAGTAAGAACAACAGGTTAATTCAGCATTGTCTGGGATGGGACACACCACTCTCTCTCCCATTGCTGGAATCATGTCTACTTTATGATGATGCTACAGCCCACAGTCTTCTTCAAAGCACACATGGAGAAGATACAAATCAAAGTTAGTGCCCTGAAAAAAACATGCACAGGAAGCTTGCAAAGTCAAAATGGGGAGTCAGTACAAGCTAAGAATCGCTGTGCTTCCATTTTGCTATTCAACAACTGAACATATACTGACAGTGTAGGAAGCCAGGCCTCATGGTGAATGACAACTACTGTTGCATTTTAAGATGTTTAATAGCAGCAGACATAAACAGCTAGTATGTATTTGCTGGAATCACTCCACAGGCCACTAGGAGAGCAAGCAGCTGCAAGCAAAGTGGAACAATCACACCAAACTAAAGACATTAGATAGCCCCTCTCTGGCTACCCTGTGCCCATTCACTGCCTGAAGTTATGAAAAAAGCTTCCCACTCACAACAGAATGGCTTTAAAAAAAAATCACCAAAATCTACACAACCAGAAAACATGGTGTATGTGGCTTGATATACTCAAAGATGTTGAAAGGCAAATGAATGTTTCCAAACACCTCCCCACAGATCCTAGAGAGGGAGTGGTCGACCTGGCGATGTTTAAGTCTCCTTCAAAAAAGAGTCATCAGGTCAAAAGACAACACATGGAACTGGGGTTACTCTAACAATCCAGACACGTGAGTATAGTGAAACACAGTCCATGGTTCCATCTGCTAGCTCCCAGAGGAACCATTCGCTGTAAAAGACCAAGCCAGAGCTACAGACATAGCCATATCATGGACTGATACTGGAAAAATTATCATTATGGTAGCAGGACATGAGAGGAGAAAGACGATCTAAAGTCTGGGTGCTGTGAAAGGTTTTACAGTCACTCATAATAGCTAGTACATTAAACTCTCCAGCATGGACTTTTTCATCCAGAACTTCTACAGCTACTGCTGGTTATCTTAGGTCTGCAGACTGCTTTATCTGCCAGGAGACCACAGAGGTGTTCACTAAATTGATAAACATGAGCCTTCTCCAGTTCACACTGCTCCTCCTGGGCTCTTCAGTGATAATGACAGAATGGCAGATTTTTCTGATGTCTGATGGTACATAATCATTAAATTGTGGAAAAAGGGAGCTCTTCAGTTAGAGAGGAATCTTGGTGCCTATGAAACCATTAAGCAACTAACGTAGCACATGGTGTAGTCTTTGGATACTGGCATCAACTTTTGAACTTAGGAGAGATTCTAGGAGAATGACTTTTCCTACTATGATTGCCTGGGCACCTCTGAAGCCTGTCAGGCTATGGCCTTGAACCTCGTGTCTCAGCCTGCCTGGTACAGCTGTTTGTCCTGGTCTGCTACCTCCACAGCTGAGCATTAGGATAGACAGGGGTGATCAGAATCTGCTACCTGGACCTAGATACCAGGCAGGGTCAGCTGAACCTTTACCTCTTCCTTTAAAAACCCCTGACCTGGAAGAGGAAGTGTCTGGGCAATAAGGTACAATCTTGTATCCAGGTTGCCTTGCCCTTGGCTCATGCATCTACTACCTCTGACAGACTCTGGCTACCTGACCTGGCTTGCCCATGGACCCTGATTTTGGCCTGACCCTTTGGCTCCCTAACCTGACTCTGGTTTGATGTCCCAGATACCTGACCGAGCTAGCCTCCTGACCCTGTGCTCTGCCCAGCCGTCTGGATCTATGACTTGGTTCCCCAGATGGATCTCCTGGCTTCCCTACAGTTGGACTTGTCACATTTCCCTTGGATTTTGGTTGCTTCTTCCCCCTGTGTGGTTCTCAGGCCTGGCCACCCAGCATGAAAAAGCCCCCTTGAAAGCTATTAGCAATCACTCACAATACAGAGCATTTTGGAGCAATATTAGGGGCTCTAGGGTGAACAGCCAAAAAATATTGCTGGCAGAGAGAGCTGAAAAGCAGAGTTTCCTTCCTCCAGGGAGTTCTCATTTTTTTGGTCAACCTGGAACAGTTTCCAGGGTCACTTTCCCTAGAGCAGACTCATCCCTTAGGTATGTCTTCCTAGAGGGCAAAGACCAGACAGCTTCCTGCATTCCTGGCTCCAGACCAGACTAGCCAGGAAGCTTTGCAGGGTTCCTTTGGAGTCTTACTTTGAATCTGGCAAGAATTCATCAAACTTGTGACCTTTCAAATGAAATATGATGGCTGTGGAAGCTGGCATTTTTGCTCGTGTGAGTTAGCGCAGTGTTAGGGTGTATGTGGTAGGCCTGTGCGAGTCGCCAGCGATCCGAACCGGCTTTCGATCCAGCTCCTTCAGATGGCCGTGATCCAATCCGGAGCTCCGGAACAGGTTTCTGCTTCCATCTGGCTGAAGCAGCTCCGAAGCTTCAGAGCCGCCTTGGAGATCCGGCCGTAGGGTATAATGGGGAATCAACGAAATATCTATAACGTTGTTGTTTCTTGTCCGATTTGGATGAAACTTGCAGGAGTGGCAGCCTCTGCTGAGAGCATGAAATCTACCAAGTTTCAAGGAGATCAATACAGGGGTTTGGGGAGAACTGCACCTCTAGCTGTGGTCAAGCAAGACTCCTGCCGTGGGTGGCACTGCATGTGTTAAGGCGCAGCGGGGTGACAGCTGCAGGGATGATGGCCCCTGCTGTGACGCCTGCCAGCTGTGGAGGAGATCGGTGCAGGGGGGCTCTGGGGCCCTGCACCCCTAGCTGCTGACAGACAAACCTCCTGCCAAGACTGTCTCTGTCCTGGGGCAGTTGATTGCCTATATTGAGTCTTTCCTCTCCTTAGCCTGGTTTTGTAGGTGCTAATTGATGCTCGTTAAGTCGTTATGTAGTAGCTAGGTCCTGTGTATTGAGCTGGTCCCTGAGTCCCTGAGTCCCTGAGTGAATCATGATCCATTGATCGGTAACTGGGAACACAGCAGCTTAGCAGCCAGGCCTGCAGCAGTGTCTCCCCTCCCCGCCCACAGACAGGCACAGTCCGTCCAAGACAGACACAGTCAGTCCCACAGCACCCATGGCATGAGTTTTGCTTGTCCGCAGCTTGAGGGGCAGTTCCCCCCAAACCCCTGCACCGATCTTCTTGAAACTTGTTAGGCTTAGTGGCCTCAGTAAGATCTACCATTCCTGCAGTTTTGACCCCCCTGTGTTGTAACACGTAGACGTGGCAGGAGTTTTGCTTTCAAGAATTTGGGGTGCTGTTCCCCCCAAACCCCTAAACTTATCTTCTTGAAACTTAGCAGGCTTCATCCTCTCTACAGAGTCTATCATGCCTAAAAATTTCATCCAAATCAGACAAAAAACAACAAAGTTATAGATACATTGTTTTCCCCGTTATACCCTATGGCCGGATCTCCAAGGCGGCTCAGAGGCGCTTTGCGAAGCCTAACAAGGCCAGCCCTTGGATCCGGATGTGCTGCATTGGACCACGAAGCATCTCCAGATCCGAAGCTCTGTCCGAAGCCTCACACAGCCCTAGTATGTGGGTGTGACAGGGGGCTGTCTTGAAGCTGCCCTCCGTGTCAGCCTACTCACCTGTCTTGGACAGTCTGTCCACCTATCTTGCCTGCCATGCCTTGTAAGTAAATAATTAAGGTGGGAGGCTGCCCTTCATGTGTTCAGCTATACCAGGTGGTACATACATGCTCCAACCTCCTCTACGTGTGTCCCATGCCTTGCAGGTGTTACTACCGTCATCAACTCTATACGCCCGTGGTATTGAGTCCCCTGGCTCCTGTCTCTGTAACCCGCAGGCACCGAGTTCTCTAGTGACTGGCTTTCTGTGCCGTTCTGTCAAATGCTTGGCTCTGTGCCTCTCTCTTGGGCACCTACCTCTGCACCCCCTTAGCTGCACCCCTCTGGAGCTATGGGCTCACCCAACCCTGTACCTGCACCCCTCTGGCATGGTGGGCTTGCTGAGTCCTTTTGGCAGCACCCTCCTGGTGCTCTGGGCTCAGTGTGCCTGACACTGGGCTCTACCCAATCATATACCCTCTCTCTCCAGGCACTAAGGAAGCCTCCAAACCTCCCCTTCTAGCCTCATCCCAATCCTCCAGGGTAAACATGAACACAAACACAAGCCCCTAGGCTATAACTTAAATACTAGCAATAACAACAGTGCTATGCCTCTTTCAGGGGACAACCTTCTACTCAGAGTAACATGCCCCTATTCTAGGTACCTGGGAGACTCCCTGTAGTTATGTAGCATCTAGATAGCAGGCAGTCCTAGGAGAACTCGGCAGGCAGCACCAGTCTCAAGTAGCATCAGGAGGCAGGAGCATCTTCTCTGTCAGTTGCTAGAGAGAGAGCATGTGTCTGCTAGCTACAGCCTGGGCTTATATATCCCAGAACCCTGCCTCCTGTTGGTCTGGTGATGTCAGCCGGTGTGGCCAATTACTTCCTTAGGCTGTTACCCTGGCAACCTGCAGCTGGGGAGCTCTGCTTAGCTTGCCCAGCTCCCTGGCCAGGCTTCTTCAGCCTTAAGGAGCTGGCACATCTTAGTGCCCTGCTACAGTGGGGTGTAGCAGCAAATTGATTAAACATGAGGGGGGCTGCTCTGAATATTGATGTTAACCACAGCCAGGATAATTAACATGACAACTACACATGGAGATGACTGTCCTCCAACCATAGCCAAGGTGGTGAAAAGTCCATGTCCCATTCCCTGTTCCCTGAGTCTTCCCACTGTCTTAAAGCCCAAGTTTCTTCCTGCCCTAGATGTGCTGGCCACAATACTTACTGTTGACACTGACATGTTCTGTTCTCTAGCAGGTCTCGTCTGACTCGCACCATCCTCTTTGCCCGCCGCTGCCAAGAGAGAAGGAGCGTGGCACAAGGTTTTATTTTGGCATTGAAAGTTCTCTCTGAAGTGGCTGAAGGTTTCAAATCACCCCCATCTCCAGACAGGGCAGGTTGTATCCACCAAACTCCAAGGAGAGTTGTTTGGGCTGTATGATCTGAGATCCCTTTCCCCACATGGGGTTTTCATATCCCCTCCCACTTGCCCATCTGAAGGTGAGGATCCTTAGAGACTCATTTTAAATGCTAGGACTTGACTCATTTCACTGTGTACAAGGGTTCAAGGACTCACCTTCCTGCGCTGCCATGCGATACAGATAAACGTACACAGGCTGACAAAGAGAAGTAGTGCCACACTTGCTCCAGTTATTGCCGCAATCAGTACATAGATATTCCACTCGACAGCTTCCTCTGTGGAGAGATGACAGTCAGTGGGAGAGGAAGACTAAGAGGCAGACAGAGACAAAAGGCTCCTCAGTATAGGGGCAGCAGTTTAGAGTTGGTCCCCATACCCAGCATGTAGTCAGCGCTGATTAATGTTTTGGTCTCCAATATGAAGCTACACCTCCATAGCCCTGCAGTCCTGGCCTTCACTTCCACCTCCCTGTGCATCACCTGCTTAGATTCCTCATCTGTCCCATTCACACGGTGCCAGATCAGTAGGCCTTTCTGTGAGGGGAGAGCTGAGAGCTGACAGTGCAGCATCACCTCAGCCCCTTTGGAGAGAGGCCCAGCAGGGGTGGCAGAGACTGTAGACAACAGAAGGGGGAGACACAAGTGAGAGGACAATCTCACGATTTCAGGGCTTCTTGCAGGAGACACCTCTGGGGGGACACTCCCCCAGCCCATTTTCTGGGGCTTACTTTCCTCTCACCTGTCATCACTACCAGGTGGATAGCAGTCTCCACATGTCCAAAGTCAAACGTGATTCTGCACTGGTACCATCCAGCATCTTCAAACAGAACTTTAGACAGCTCTACATCCAGGCTGCTGAAGGATTTCTCATCTCCCTTGAACCCAAAGCGCTTAATTTGCTTGGGCAAGGTCAATTTTTGATTAGTGAAGTTGAAATTCATTATCTCCTGATACTTGTCATTTGTCTTTGCTTTCCAATCCAAATGTCCTTTAAAGCTCCCCGTCCATCTGACTTCCTGGAGATTCAGTGAGTATGAGAAGGACGCTGTTGTATTAACAGCTGCATACCGGATCTCACTCTCCAAATCACGGAAACCTGAATTTAGAGCAGAGAGAGAAGAACAAACAGAAGTATGTGGAGCAATAGCCTCCTTCTCATTTTTTCAACTTCACCCAGGCATTCTGTGCAACTCCAGGAAGACCTGAGCTGGATTGCTGTACTCAGTTCTGGGCTGGGGGGGGGATTCAGAAAACAGCCACAGAAAATATCAGGAGCTGGACTCTTGATAAAGACTCAAAGAACTAAAAACCCACAGGGCTCGCCAAAGCTTCAGCTGTGAGGAGAAAAATGAGAGACACCTGCAGGGTCTTAAAGACAAAAACCCCAGTGGGAAGGAGACAGATTATGGGACGCCCTGGAAAGAGGACTGTAGTAATGTTGGGATTAGAGGGACTACCGAATACCCATTATCTGGAGGTACTCACAGTAAGCAAGCTTCCCACAAAGGGCGAATAAGTGACTTGTTCAAGGTCACTTGTTCAATGTGGATTTTCAGAAGTCCAGAAATCCTAAGAGAAAGCACCTGGAGCTTCATTGCTCCAAATGCTCAGGACTGAGGTAGTGGACAGGGGGACTTGCCCATCCCAGGGTCTGTGTGTGTGGAGAGGAGGAGTCCAAGAATCCAGGGTTTTTCCTACCTATCACTTTCACATCAAAGGGGATCTCCAGGTTCCTGGGTAAGAATTGTAACTCGATCTTGCATTTCCATGTCCCACTGTCTGTAATCCGAAGACCAATTTTCTGCAGACTGTATTGACCTGTCTGTGACTGCTTGCCTGTGACTTTCATGTGTTTGTTGTCCCACCAGGTGACAGTGATTTTGTTCTGGGCAGAGGGGTATTGCTTCAAGCTCAGGGAGAAATTTCCATTGTGTGGTAAATATTTTGTTGTAAACCAGGTAACTGCAGAAAGAAAGAGCCCAGTCAGTGAGTCCTCTCCTTGCCTGCCTCCCCAAGCAAAGGTCTATCTGGGAGTGAAGGGTCCTTATTGGTATCCCAGAAAAAGGTGAATATGAGGAGCTTGGACTTTGAGAAGCTGAAGAAAGGGATCTGCACCAGCACAGGCTGGAGGAGATGGATCAGGGAGAGGGATCTCAGCAGGGCCATTTCTCAAAGCCCCTGGGACTCAGGTCCTTCCTCTCCCAGAAAGGTCTCATTATGGTCCCCAATCACTCACTGTCAAACACCACCAGCTGGACTGTGTCCCCTCTGCCTTTTCCAGATTCACAGGTATACTCGCCAACATCAGAAGGTGTCAGTTTCTTCACTTTCAGGGAAAAGCTCTCTGTAATTAATACAGATCGATTGGCCATCGGAGCCTTTCCTTCAGGAAGAATAAGAATGCTGGGATTAGAACTCCACTGTGGAGGAAAGGGGGCTGCCCAGCCCTGCATAGGGGGTAGGCATGGTGAATTTAGGATTTTACCTTTAAAGACATCGTTGTAATATTTGATCACAGTGTCTTCTTGTGATTCTTGTTGTCCGGTGTTTTCTGATCTTTTCTGGTACTTCCAAGTCACCGAAGGAATTTTATGAGTGAAGCTACAAGGTAGGGTCACTTCCTGTCCAACAACACCAGCCACCTTTTTTTGTCCTACAACTACAGCAGGCTTCAGGCCTGAAAGACACCCCCAAAATAGCATAGGGAGTAAGCAAATAAGCAGTGGGACAATTAATACCTCCCTTCCAGCCAAATGGACCCCAAATTCCCTGCCTCCTTATCCAGGTCATGAGAAGGTCTCCCTCATTCCCCTCTGTTCCTTTAATCCTTCCTCAAATTTCCCATCTCCCTATCACCTCCTTAATTATCAAGATCTTGTATCCAACCCTAAATCCAGTGTCTGTTGCTGTCTGGGAAAAGCTTTTCCTGTCTCCAACTCTTTCTATTTTTTTCTTTTCCCTCCACTCCCGATGTCCCCACCCTTTACACTCCCCACCCTTGGATTTCTTCTCTTATTCCTCCCTGCTGTGCCTCTCTGATATCTCAATCCTATCCTTGCCAGTCTGGCACACCAACTCCCTTTCACTTTCCCCCAGCTGGCAGCAATTCTGTTCTATTTTGCATATGCTTTAAGCAGTGAGGGTAATTAACCATTGGAATAAATTTACCAAGGGCTGTGACATTATCTCTGTCACTGACAATTTTAAATGAGATTGGCTGTTTTCTAAAGGGCATGTTCTAGTTCAAACAGGAGTTTATTTAGAGCAGTCCTATGGCCTACCATTACACAGGAGGTCAGACTAGATCAGAGGTACTCTACCCTCCGTCTGCAGACCAGCCCCAGCCCCAGCCCCTGGTGCTGCAGCATCCAACCTGCAGGGCTCCCCATGGATCTGTGGAGAGCCTGAGGGGCCATGGTCCTGCTCACTAGATTTAGCTCTCAGGGTGATGCAGTCTGGCATGGGGGCCAGACAGAAGTAGTGTGGGGACCAGATGGGGGGAGTTTGGGGCCCCAGGGATCAAACCCAGCTGGGTGGAGGCAGTGCAGGGCCCTTGGCTGGCCAGAGGCGGCAGGGGGCCCCAGGGCATGATCATGGCATGTGAGGGCAGCATGGAGCTCCAGGGCCCAATTCCAGTTTGAAGGGGTGGTATGGGGCCCAATCTGGCCCACAAGGTGGCCACACGCCATCCATCTGGCTTACAGGGCCAAAACCATGAGCACCACTGGACTAGATGATTCTATGAATCTATCCAAATGGAAACAAAATAAGGTTGTTCAGCTGCAAATCAGTTTATGGTAGCACTTGCACTTCCATAACCATAGCTCAACTCCTGAGATTTTGTCTCTGGGGATTTCCCAGATGTTTTTCCTGAGTATGCATCAGCAATCAGTTATTCACATAGTCAGCCTCAATTCTGAGGTGCATTTTCCCTTATATTCCCCCTCTGAAGAGGTCAGAGATCCCTCATGTTACCACCTGATTCACTTTCCACCCCACTGCAGAGCTGAATTTCTCTTCCCTGCCCTCCCATAGAACCTATTTCCCTCATAATACTTTCAGCTCCTATGCAGAGCTTAGATGGGCCCCATGCCCCCCATAGCATTTCATGGACATCAGGGCTGGAAGGGACCTCACGAGATCATCAGGTCCAGCCCCCTGCCCAAGGGGCAGGAAGCCACCTGGGGTCATATGATCCCAGCAAGATAAGCATCCAAATGTTTCTTAAAGGTGTCCAGAGTAAGTGCTTGCACCACTTCTGAGGGGAGTCTATTCCAGACTCTGGGGACTTGGATGGTAAACAAGTTTATCCTTATGTCCAGCCTAAAATAGTCTTCCGGGAGTTTGTGACTGTTAGATCTTGTCTTCCTTTGGGGTGCCCTGTGGAACAGATGTTCTCCCAGTTTCTGATGCAGACTCCTTATGTACTTATAGGCTACCACCAAGTCCCCCCCTGAGCCTTCGTTTCTCCAGGCTGAAGAGTCCCCATGGCTCTCAGCCTCTCCTCATAAAGCCTGCTCTCTTGTCCTTTAATCATGCATGTGGCTCTCCTCTGGATTCTCTCAAGCTTTTCCACATCCCTTCTAAAGTGCAGAGCCCAGAACTTAATGCAGTACTCCATCTGTGACTTCATCAAGGCCTAGAAAAGCAGGAGGATGACTTCTTGGGTCTTGCTTGAGATGCATCGGTAGATGCAAGCCAGGGTTTTGTTTGTTTTGCTAGTTGCAGCATTGCATTGGTGGCTCATATTCATCTTGTGGTCAATCGTGACCCCCAAGTCTCTTTCAGTCATGGTGCTAGTGAGTGTAGCATTGCCAAGCCTATAGGTATGATGTGTATTTTTTTCCCAAGGTGGAGCACCTTGCATTTCTCCATGTTGAATGCCATCAGGTTTTGACCCTGTCACAATCTGAAGAAGGACTTTTTATTGTCCTTGATTCCTGTAGCCAGTTTGAGTTTGGTTTCAGCCTTGACTGTTCTAGTTTGCTTCCTACAGGTGCAGGTCAGTGCTGAATACTCCTTCTTGGTGATGTTACCTGACTTCCATTGCTTATAGGCTTCTCTTTTCAGATACAAGAGGTCCATGAGTTCCCTATTTAGCCAGGGGGTTACTCATCCCTTCTGCTACCTTTCCTACAGGCCAGAATGGACTTCCCTTGTGCTTCAAGGATCATGTCCTTAAGGAGCAACCACTCATCGTGGACTCCCCTCCCTGTCAGGTCATGGCCATTCAGGACCTCGGCAACCAGCCTCCTGAGCTTGTGAAGTTTGGCTTTCCTAAAGTCGAGGATTTCTGCATTGCTGACTGATCTGCCAGCTTTGCAATGGATAGAGAAAGTGATCGACTCATGATCACTGTTACCGAACTTCCCTTCAATTCTCAGGTTGTTCACTAGATCATCCCCTTTGGCCAGTACTGGATCCAGCAACAGCTTGCGTCTTGTTGGCCCATAGACTTCTTGAGACAAGTAAAGCTTGTCAATGCAAGTGAGGAAGCTTCGCGACCGATCGGATTTGACTGAGTGCTATTCCCATGAGATGTCAGGGTAGTTGAAGTCGCCCATGACAACCATGCACTGAGTGTGTGCAGCCGCTGCCAATTCCCTAGTGAATTTGTGGTCAAGCTCTTCCTCTTGGTTAGGAGGTCTGTAATAGACTCCTACCATGATATCCCTTTCACCACGTCCCCACCATAATCTAACCCGGAGGGTCTCAAGTTGCCTTCTTTGGGTGCCAATGTCCACTTGTAGGG
>NW_005843329.1:96168-107795 GCF_000455745.1 Alligator sinensis | reverse complement strand
CTACACCCCTGCCCTTTCTTTCAACATGATCCCTCCTGTACAAGACATAGCCACTATGTAAGGGTTCAGCCACAGGGGGAGTCCCACCAGGTCTCTGTTATCGCTATGAAATCGTATTCATTTTTGTTTAGCAGAAGGGCCAGTTCCTCCTGCTTGTTCCCCAGTCTCCTGGCATTTGTGCATAGGCAAGTGAGGTGCGGCCTCCACCTCATCCATAGGCACCACCACCACAGTCTTCTGTTTACTTCTTCAATTCATCTCTTCCCTCCTGTGCCCGTGACCCCTAACCAGAAGGATTGAGGAGAAAACTATCTGCAGCCCCAACCCTTTGAGCCCTGCCTCCAGAGCCCTGTAGTCACTCATAACCCAGCTGGGATTGCTCCAAGCCGTGTCATTTGTGCCCACATGGATGAGGAGCATGGGATAGTGGTCGGAGGGTCAGACAAGTTTCGAGATCCTCTCTGCTACATCCCAGATATGGGCCCCTGGGAGGCAGCAGATCTCACGGACCAAGGAGTCAGGGCAGCAGATCGCTCCGTCTGTCCCCCTCAAGAGGGAGTCTCCCACAACAATCACTCTGTGTTTCTTCTTCGTAGTGGTTGCAGGTTGCCTTTCTTCTTTGAGCACTGGAGCCAGCGGCTGTGCTGGCTCTACTGGTGCTGTGAGGGGTTCATATCTGTTGTGAAGATCCAGGGGGCTGGTGACCCTGGTGCAGCGTGCCTTGGGGCCAGAGAATTCCTTCATCCAAGCAACCCCTGGCTGGACTTCATGGGAGCTTCTCTTGTCCACCCTTGTCCTGACAGCCATCCTTGCTCTTCCCTCTTCATTCTTTAGGTGAAGAGTCTGGCAGTAAGAGTGTCCCCCTGCTGCTATCTACTCTTCTCCCATGTTCATCTTGTAAGAGCTGGCCAATAGTACCACTTACATGGATCACAGTTTATCTGTGTGGGCGCTTGAACACGTGATGCCATTACTATGTACACATGACCAAAAAGTCACTTTGTGTGACTTAGTGCTGTCACACTGTACATGTGCAAGTGTTTGGGGAATTTTAAATGAGTTTGCATTGTTGCAAACTAAACTACATCCCGATTTAGTTTAGTTTGCAACATTGCAAATTGCAATGATACAGCTGTCAGCTCACACTCCCAGCTGTGGGAGAGGCGGGCTCCGCAGAAAAAAAGGATTGGGCTCCAGAGAAAAAAAGAAGCCTGCTGAAAGCAGAAGCAGTGAAAGGTCCGATCCTTTTTTCTTAGGTAGAGCCTGCCCGCCTCTCCCACAGTTTGTGGGCGAGCGGCCAGGCTAAAATGGGCTGCTAGTTGGCTGGGTGTTGCCCCAGCTTGGAGGCAGCTCCTGGCTCAATCCAACTGTTCCTCCAGCCCACCTGGGGAGCAGTGCCTGGCAGGCTTAGGGAAGAGTTGGATCAGGCTGGGGGCTGCCTCCAAGCTGGGGCAACACCCACCCCCCTAGCAGCCTACCTGGGTGGCCCGGGTGGGGGGGAGGGGGACCACTGCCATGGTGGGAAGGACAGGGCCCCCCACAGTTTAGGTCCTGCTCAGACCACTGTCAGCTTATCCCCCCCAAAAAAGGATTGGGCCCCTTGCCAAAAAATAAAAATAAAAAAGGATCAGGCCCCTCACCAAAACAGTGGTGGAAAACAAAATCCCTACTTTGAAACCATGGGTTTCAGTTAAAAACCTGTTTTAGGTTTTTAACTGAAGGCCATAACAAAGGCAAGCCTGAAGACAGTTCTCCAGGAAAGAGCACAAAGGTGTCCCAAATGTCCTTTGTTGTAGCTCTGCCTGAAAAAGACCAGGATGTGGTTGTTTGTGGCTCCAGAAAGGAGTTATTCCTGTCTGTAACTGGCCCCTGGGGGATTCCTCCCTTGTAAAGTAAGGAGAATCTCTGTCAGGAGGCTGCTGTAGGAAACCAGGTTGCCAAAGGTATGCTGGGGCTGGAACAGTCAGGTAGATGTAAGGCAGTGCAGCACCAATTAGGACTGCTTCAACCCTAATGTTAGGGAAGATAGAAAGAAAGCTTTAAGTGCACTGATGTAAGATTTCACAGAGGTTTAACTAGATTTATTTGACGCAGATTTAGTCCAGCCCCAGCACTTTCTTTGCACTGGAAAGAACTACAGCTCTGCCTCCTGTGCAGGAAGTCATCACAAATGCCTCCTGTTGTAGACATGTCTGGCCATCTACAACACCACACTTCAACAATCTTGAGTCAAGCCACAGACACTCAGAGGGCTGACTAAAATTCATGAGGGTATTTTTTTTTAAAGCAGTAAAATGTGAGTTCTTTGGCTTCTCTGTTTTTGTGTTTTATAGTGTGCTCAGATTAGATTTCAGGCTCCTCTCTGCAATCTCAGGGGCCAAATGTTTAATGTCAGATAACTGAAGCTGGGAGTGTCATGAAGCTTTTTCTATTCCAGGAAATGGGGCTCAAAGAAAAACACCAGCCATCATAAGATATTCAATGACAACAAGAATACTGGCAATGCTGGGGCTGCCATGGTAAACCCCTTTAGAAGAAATGTCACCCGTATCCACCAAGGAAACTGGAGGCGGTGTGGGGGGCAGCATTTTCCATCCTGCACCTTATACTAGTGGGTGGGATCTGTGTTCTATTAAACAGGAAGCAACAGTGTCCAAAGGTCAGGTTTCTTACACAACAACTCTACAGAATTGCAGTTTTTGTGAATCTTGCACAAGGACAGGACTCCCCTGTGATCAGCAGGGATCTTGGTTTTCTCTGTTTGAAAATCGCAAATTCTCTGATTTAAAAAAACAAGCAAATTCTCTGATTAAAAACTCAAAATCCACAATTAAAATGAAATGCCACTATATATATAGGTATCAATTGAATGCAATGTTTTATTAATATATTTACAAATTTAAAACAATTTGGAAGCCTCAGTCACTATAATAAAATAAATTCCTCACTCCCCACAAATAGCCCCCCTGCGCCCCCATCAGCCCTGCCAGAGGAGGCCCTCAGCTGTCAGAGCTACCAAGCCAGGGACCCAGGTCTGCAGCCCCCTGTCCCCTGCAGCAGCACCCAAGCCCTGGCTGCCACCCATGGGAGGAGGCTGCTGCTGCAGCGGACTGGAGCGGAGCTTGGAGCCCAGTTCCCCCTCTCCCACGGGCAGTACAGCTGCAGTGGAGCCCATGGGGGAGGGAGCGTAAGCTGCCCACTGTGGGTTTGGTCTCTCTGCCCTGCTGCCTTCCCCTCCAGGGCCTCCACGGCCCAGTGGGCAGGACCTGGCATGGTAGCCCCTGCCTGCCCTGCAGCAACAAGGGGCACAACTCTGCATCACCACCCCTTCTGCTGCCAGGTGGGCAGGGGTGCATCACCATAGCAGTGTGAGGCTTGCAGTACCAGCCCCGAGCTTTCTTGCTCAGCCCTGCTCTGCCCTGCTGTGCCAGGTCCCACCCACTGGGTCGCAGAGGCTCCGGGAGGAAGGGCAGCATGGCGGGGACCCTGAGCCCGCAGGAGGCACACACCCCCCCCCCGTGGGCACAGAAACCTGGGAACACATGCCCCCAATGCCACCAATGCCCCCGCCTGGAGTGCATGCAGTGGCAGAGAGCCAGCCCCCCCCATCCCGCTCCATGGACGAACTGCCTATGCCCCTGTCCTGCTCCCCACTCGGGCCCTGCCGCCAGAGGTGGCCCTGGGCCCCAAGCCCCACACACCGCACCAGCTGGGCAGCAGCCCCAGCTCTGCCCAGCTCCCTCTCTCTCTCTTTATGGGGGCCTCAATCCCTCCCCCCCCCCAACACTTACCTGCAGGAGCTGCTTTCCAGACTGCCTCATGGTGTATGTATGTGTACACATGGTGCCCCCTACCTGATTGCCCTCCTCCCACTCCCCCCAGCCCCTCACAGGCTGCAACTCTGCCAGCCTGCAGAGAGCTCTTTGCAAAAATGGAGCTGTTAGCTGCCCCACTGGCAGAACAGGGCAGGGGGTTGGGACCTACCCCACCTCTGCAGCAATTTCCAAACCCTGTGCCTTGGTCACCCAATTGGGACACAGGGCTGGGATCTGTCCTGGCCAGGACAGATCCCAGCCCTTGTCCCACACACAAGGCAGAGGCTGGGGAGCTTGTTCTCCACTTAGCTCTGCAAACACAGAGCTGGGCAGGGCACAGGCTCCCCAGCCCCTGCCAACAGGGAGCTCCCAGCAGCACCTCTGCCACTGCGGGGCCAGTGCTGGGAGATCCTTATCTCCCAGTGCCAGTCTCTTGACCACGGAGCAGACACCAGGAGATAAAGTTCTCCCAGCCCCCATTCTCCCATTACAATCTCAAAGTGGGAGCTTGGAGCTCCCTGCTGCCAGGGCAGGGGTACATAGTCCCCGCCTGGGGTCTGGTGGTGGAATCTGCCCTGGCAGCAAGCAGCTCTTGGGGACAAGGAGCAATTTCCCACCCCCTGATGGTCAGCTGACCAGGAGCAGATTTGCATTTGCAGGTTGCAAATTTACTCATGAATTATTAGCAAGGTGTACTGCACAAAGATATGCATGTGTAGATGGGGTAAACTATGCTATTGAGCAGTAAAGTGTCTTGTGTAGACATACCCACTGTGCTCTAAATGGGGTCTTGACAATGCCTTGTTCAATGGTACTGGTACCTTCTGATCCTTACTGCATATACCTTACCAAATACACCCTAGGACTGTGGTAGTCTTTTTGACCGCTGCATCACACTGATGGCTCATGGCTGTCCTACAGTTAACCAACGCACCCATACCCCTGTTAGATGTTCCCAGTCTTCGTGTCCCCATGTTTGTAGCTGAAGTCCTTGTTATTGGTCCCTACTTCACACTATGTACTGTTAAATTTCATTCCTCATGCCTCATTGCACAAGTTTATATGGGAAGATGTAGATAATGATCTGGTCTTCCTCCACACGGGGAATACCCCACCCCAGCTTACCCACTAGTGCCCACCCACTAATTTCATGTGGATTTCAATATTAAACAGAACATGTCCTAGGAGAGATCCCTGAGGAGCACAACTGGTAACTGTTCTCCCACTGGATAAGTCACCTTCTGAACTAAACCACTGAGGTCTCTCTGGGTGCCTGTGACATCTGCTCTTGTTAGGCTGGAAGGTGTAGTGTCCCCAGCCTGACCAGCTGTTTTGCTCAAGCTAAGTAATTTGCTTAGGGCAGGGGTTTTCAATCTTTTTTAACAAGTATACCCATTCTGTCTCAAAGTTTCAGCTCATGTACCCCTTTATACTTTTTTCTTGTTTTTAAGGGGTGGGGGGAGGGGCAGATTGAGGCCCTCGTGGTGAGGGAGGGCTGGGGCAGGGGCAGGTGATGCACAGCTGGGGTGCAGCATGGGATGGAGCTGCAAGCACCTCATTTGGGGGAACTGGAGGGGGGGCGGCTCCTGCTGCTGCACGCACCCCAAGAGGGCATGGGGGACATGTGCCCGTGGATCTGTGCATGGGGGGGCTGCAGCCACTCCAGAATTCGCTGTAGCCCCCCCCAACCCCCACTTCCAGCACTGCCGTAGCCTGCCCCAAGCACAGCCCAGCCCAACACCCCCGCCAGGAACAGCCTGGCGCTGCCCCAGCCACAGCCCCAGCCTGCAGCAGCAGCCTACCCCCTCCTCATGCGCACTTCTGGGGACACACCCCACATGCCCTCCTGGGGGGGGGGTGTAGCAATGGAAGCTGCCCCCCTCCCCCTCCGTGCGCAGCTCAGGCCCGTGCCCCTCCCCAGCTGGGCAGCCCCTGCTCCTGCCCAAACCCCACTCCCCCCCCAGCCCCACCGTGGGGGCCTCAATGTGCCAGCCTCATACTTCTTCCCTCACAACAGACTTACCAGCGGGACCCAGGTGCTCTCCACGCTGCTGGGCTGCAGTCCTCACTGCCTGCATGCTCTGCTGCAGCTGTGCACATGCATGGGGCATTTATCAGCCGCATTATCAGCCATATCAGTTCTGTGTACCCCCTGTGACCTTTGTAAGTACCCTTAGGGGTATGCATACCCTGGTTGACAACCACTGGCTTAGGGTATCAATTGGCAGATGCTCAGTGTGGGGCAGACTCAGAAGGTTTTGGAGGCTCTGAACTTTCGAACTATCACTACATCATGACCTAATTTCTGGTTCTGAGCATGCCCAATTTATTGAGTGACAGTGGTTTTGGCACCAAAAAGGTGCAGATCACCCCCCTGAGATAATTATTGATCTGATTGGTGAATGAATGGAAAGCATTAAGTTTGTTCCAAATGATATTGAGTGACAGACACCTCTATCAGTTTGATTGGATTAGAAAGTGATTGATGGGACTTCTGAGCTGATGATTGGTTTAGCTGCAATTGACAGAAATGGTGTGATTTGGGTAAATAAAAGGGTTTGCGGTGTGTGATGTTTGTGTGCATGCATCTGTGTTGGATTGTTGGTGAACTTGCTGGATGTTTGTGTGTGGCATCTCAGTGGCTGTTTTTGCTTGGGTCTGTTTGCTTGGTGCTTGCTTAGGTATACGTATGAGCTTGGCATGAACCTAGTGGACGTGAGGAGACTGATTAGTGCATGTCCCCTGAGTCTGCAGAGGGAGCTCCTCAGGTGGAACCCTAATTGCAGTCCACAGCAATCGGGGGGCAGCAGAGTCTCCAAAGGATCTTGCACTTATGGTAAAGTATTGCCCCATCCCATAATCCAAGGAACTTGAGTCCCTGTGAAAAGGAGAGATTCCTAGGGAAGGTGAATGATTGGTGTTGGGTACCTCACTCCCCTGGTGAGTTGTGCTTGCAGTACTGCTGCAAGAGTGAGAGTGGGTATATGATTTTTAGGGTCCTGAAACGGGTGGTGTTAGACTGTGAGGGTGAGAGAAGTAGAACTAATTGAGTGAGTTATACTTGTGAGTTTATAATTTGGTGTCCCTATAGAGGACATAAGATCTTTGTTTTTGGATTTATTTGTAATTGGCTATTTGTCTGATGTGGTGGGAACTTGTTGAACTTATATGGGAAGTGGCATAGTTGTAAATTAGTGTCATTGACAGTTTGTGTATGAAGTTGTATGTCAGTTCTTTATTAAACATCTGTTGCGCACTTCGTTTTGTCTTTACAATATAACTCACTTGTTCATACTTACCTGGTGTGTAGAGTCTTGCTTATGTTTACATACTTTTTCCTAAAGCTTGCTGGGCAGCCAGCCTTAGGTACATACTTTAGTTTAAGGTACTCTGGGCCCTGAGGTCAGCAAGCTCAAGCTATGAGCAAATTAAGGAGTAACCCCTTTCATTGCATCGATCCCTAATTATTTCAGCCTTACAAATTAATAACTTTTATCTGTGACATTTGCATAATTAGGGATCATGCCCTCAACACTCTGACACTTTGTAATTATGGTATGTTGGAGCAGACTTGAATAATCGAGTCTGCTGGCACGTGCTAATTACCATGCTCTGGCAGCCTCAGCATCCCATGTATTTAGCATCCCCACGCTTCAAAATGGTGGTAGGAGTGCTTTCACTAAAGCTTGTTGTGACGGAGGGCCTCCTCAGGCCGATCTCCACGGCCCGCCCTCTGTCTCAGGGCAACCGCCCGCTTATCTCGCCTGCCACGCCTTTGATGATAATCAGTTCAATTATGTTGTTAACTAAGCGGGAGGCTGCCCTTCGTACTGCCCCGATGCCAAGGGGCGCTCTGCGGCTCCGACCTCCCCATATACCTCAGCCCAAGCCTCGCAGATGGCATCATGGTGTTCTTCCTCACCGGCCCCACACTGGGCCCCAGAATCTTCCATGCGAGACCCCACTATGACCTTCGCTACACAGGCGGCCACTCCACCGTCAACTGGGCTACCTCACCCCCCCAAAGCTATCTTCCCCTCTCGGGTGTGGTTCCCCTGGAACCTTCGGCCTCTTGCCCTGGCCCACCTCCAGGCCAGTCGGGACCCCAGGCCCCCGGCTCTTGGGCGTCCCTCGCGGTGGGCCCCCGGCCCTTTTGACCCTCACTGGTCCTGGCCCCAGCATGTGCCAGTTGAAGGTACTATCCCCTTCCGGCTGGGTCTCTCTAACCACTCACTGTCTCCTCGGGCCTCACCGTGCCACAACTCCCTTCCTCCTAGGAGCAACTGCAGCACCCTGCCCACATCTCTGCCACTCTCGGGATCTGCCCCCTCTGGGCCCCTCTCAAACACTGGCCCTCTAGGCCCTCTTCACACCCAGGGTTCACCACCCGGTGGTGGTGGGAGCTAGGGGTTAAGGCACCCCGACCCGCCTTTCACCGGGGTGATCACTGGCCTGGCACTTCCTGGGGGCTCCCGTGCCACTGAGAGCCCCCCCAGACCACCCACTCTGCGCCTACAACATCTCGGCCGAAAGCAAGAACCTGGAGCCTGCCGGCTCCAGGCCCTTAAAGTGGCAGGGGCACCCTATGCTCCGCCACACTTGTGGAACAAACTTTAGTTAAAGCACCCCTGCCGCCATTTTGAAGCACAGGACACGGAATACACAAGACACTGCGGGTGCTTTAATTAGAGCAGCTCCCAAGACCTGCTCTAATTAAAGTGACCTCCCACTCCTGAAGCATGTGTAAAGATGCCCTCCATGACCCAAATCCTTATCCACTTCAAAACTATAGCATTGGTCCCCTTCTTCTCTAGTTCAGCCGCTAATTTTCCATGATGCGTGGTATCAGAAACTTTGTTTACATCTAGAAAAATGAAGTCCACCTTTTTATTCTTACTTAATAAGTCCATTATCTTAACATAGATATTAAATTAGTCTGACATTATTGTCCTCTGACAAGCCCATGTTGCATTTTGTCCCATTTTTGAATCGCTTCCATTTTTTTTTTACTATTCTTTCCTTCAGTATCTGGTTTAAGACCTTACATCAGGGGCGGGCAATTATTTTGGGCAGAGGGCCGCTTACTGAGTTTTGGCAAGCCATCAAGGGCCACATGACAGGCAGCCAGGGGCAGATAAATATTAATTTTCTAAATTTTTTAGGGGCCCTGCAGGCCAGATAAAATGGCCTGGCAGGCTGCATCTGGCCCCCGGGCTGCATTTTGCCCACCCCTGCCTTACATGTTATTGAAGTCAAGCAAAAGGGCTTGTAGTTGACTGGGTCACTTTTTCTTACTTTAAAAAAAAAACACATGCAATGATAGAATTTGATTTCCTTTTATGCATCTAAATAACAGCTTTTTAGTCACATGAGTGCCAAAAATGCCACTTATGCACAGGAAGCAATTCTGTGAGTCCTGCACAGTGGATAAGTCTGTGGGTGCACATATACTGAGTATGTGCTGTAGAGCAGTGACTCTCAACCCTTTTTTGTACAAGGACCCATTGGTAAACATTGATGGTCAGTCCTGACCTAGTGTCCCTCACTCGCAACCTGCTGCTCCCCACTCCCAGGCCCCAGCCCCCAGTGTGTGGGGGTGGAGACATGGGGGGTGGGTGCGTGGGGCATGAGGGGGCCCAAACAGCCCCTTGCAGGCTGGAACTCTGCCATCCTGCAAGGGAAAAGTCGTGGTTTCCCACGTTTTTCTCCTTTAAAGAAGAATCCATTTTTAAAGTTTGTTTGTGACCCTTTCATATATTCTTGAAACCACTTTGGGGTTGCGACTCACGGGCTGGGAAACGCTGCTGTAGAGTATGCATTGGCCATGTGCATACACAGCTATGTAACCGCACCCATTGTGAATGCACACCTGCATTTCAATGTAGGGATCCAGAAACTCATGATTAGCAGGTCCTGACTCTAGAGGAGGCTGGAGAAGGTCCTCATGTGTTTTTATCGTCAGTAGCTGAGTGGTTAGGGCATTTGCTTGGAAATCCAGATTCTAGGCCCCTCTCACCCAGGAGTGTCTCTCTGACTTGCCAGTATTGCGATCCAACCACCACACTACAGTTCAGGCATTATCTGTGGCCCCCTCGGCAACCAAGAGAGGGAAGTAGGTGAGGCCAGGAGAAAGAGCACATACCAGAGAGTGTGTGGCTCAGTGAGATTGTTGTTCCCTTGAATGGAAGCCCGTGTTGTATCTTTAAGCTTTGCTCCCAATGAGGCCTTCTTTCTATTTTAACCAGTGACTAGTAAATGCCAGGAGCAGCGGCTCATGTTCAAAACGATTGCTTGCAAGGGGTCTGGATAATGCCTGACCTGTGGCTATGGCTTCCCAAGTGCAGAAGAAGGCCCTCATCCTTTCCCCTCATCCCTGTCATTTTTGGGGGGACCTCCACTTGCACTCACATATGTGAACTTTCCTGGCCGGTGCATAGCCTTGCTACCACCTGGTTAATCTGTATGTGCAGGTTTACGTGTTCCAAGCACAAAAGAAGGGGTCAAAAAGGCCATATACATATAGACAGCTAGAAAACTACCACTGGCAGAGGGAAATAGGAACGGGGAATAAAACTGCACAAGGGGAAATTCTGCCCTACATTTGCTCTTCTCCGGTCAAAGGATGCTATCCTTGATTTGATAGATTCTGTGATGACCTGTACTACACAAGTTGCTATTTCATGTGCCAATTCCTTCAGCGTTCTAGGTTGAAGATTATTCAAGCCCCTGAATTTTGTAACATCAGGCTTCCACCTTGCATTCGATCAGGGCAGGTGCACTGCCAACCTCTTCCTGGTGAGGGGGCTGGGCCAGGGCTGGGCTGGGCTGGCCGGGAGCACAGTGTTTCTATGGGCTGCGTGGAAATGGGGCAGGTTCAGCTGCGCAGGGTGGGCAGGTCTGGAAGGGGTGGCTACTGGAGGGCTAAGATTAATTTTAGGGTGGCTATTCTTTCCACCACCACCATCCCCAGCCCCCTCCTACTGTCATCCCCGCATATGATCATTTTTTTTTCTATTCATGTACTCAGTTGTTGTGTTTTACCCCATCATTGTCCTCCATCATCTCCTCATCCTGACTGAAGTTCTTTAACCACGCATAGCCTGCCTTTGGGCGCTTACAGACGTTACATTTTTTTGTGTGATGAGGCTCCTGAAAGTGCTCTAAAATGGTAACATAACAAACATTCACAGATGCAGAGCACTTTTAAAATGACCGATCAGGTGAAAAATTAACCCTCCTTAAATCAGTTATTGGGTGAAGGCACTCTAGGGCAGAGTGCTTTAGAGAACCTGTGTACAGGCAAGGGTTAATTTGGAGCGATTCTGCCCACATACCATGTGCCTTTGCAGGGCTGGGAAGCTGCTGGTCCATGAGCACCAGCCCAGCCCTGCCCCTAGGGCTGTCACAGAGAGGAGAGAGAGGGAGAGGGGTTAGGGAGAAGGAGAAAGGCAAGACGCTGGTGTTCAGAGCTGGGGTGGGAGGGGGAATCCAGGCCCCCTGCCATGCAGGTCCAGCTCAACCACCCCTGCTGGGGTCTTGAGGGGGAGCTGGCCTGGGCTTGGGCCCATGAGGCAGGGGGGCTTGGTATTCCCCAGCCCCAGCTCCCGGCGCAGCAGCCAGGATTCCACTGTGGGAGGGTAGGGGTGCCCAGGCCAGCTTTCCCAGGCAGGGCGTGAGGAAGACTAGGGTTTCCCTGCCACTACCGACCTGGAAGTCAGGCAGGCCACCCCGTCCCTCTGCAGGGCAATTTCACTGAAGGCCTGTTTGCTCTGCCCGGAGGGTGTCTGCCGCCCCCTTTCCTTCCCCACCCCC
>NW_005843329.1:95273-96158 GCF_000455745.1 Alligator sinensis | reverse complement strand
AAAGAGAATGTTCTCTTGGAAGGGGGCAACCACCAGGCACAGCCTATCGGCATCCAGCCAAATAGCACTATGGGGAGTGGGGATGCCCTGACCAGCTTCCTCAGGGAGGGCATGGGAAAGGCTGGGGCTTCCCTGCTGCTACTGGCCCAGGGTTGGAAATCTACCTGTTGTTTTCAGTGGGTTTTGGATCAGCCTTTTGTTTTTTTTTAACCCGTGTGTTAGTATTTGATACCCATGCATGGGCTGTAGCCCATTTTATTAGCATGCAGAGCAGCCCACAGCTGTGTCTGGTTGAATACCAAGATCTGATGCAATTTTCAACAGATTTTCTTGTTGTTGAACCTTTGAGCGGGCAACCATTGATCCTATGGATCATGGTGTACATGTAAGACGTCTAGTCAGATGCCTGATGAATCCATTTGTGGCTAGCTCGTTCTCGACACTACCTCCCAGGGAACCTGCAGAGCATGCTGTGAGTTGTGCAATAGTGCTCCCTGTCTCCTGGCCTTGAGCATGGAGGCTTGAGCCCCCACAATCAAACACTGAACTTCTGTTAAGTTCACTTGCATTATAACTTTAAGTGCTTTGTGTAAAACACTTAAAAGTTACAGTGTGATCAGAAGTGTCTTTTGATCACTTGTGTAAGCGCCCCTTGATCTCCACCCAATCTTCAACATATAATGGTCCCACTTGTTGCTTCTTTATATGACCAAAGAAGCTTTGACTGTTTGTTTTACTATTCTTTATACGGTTGAATTCAGCTAAACTTTGGACACTCAGACTTGATCCTGAATTTCTTGAACACAGAATTCAAGCCTGTTAGCCTCCAAACTCATAGTCTGTTTTGCTTGTGTAATTCTTGTATCCTATGTTGTTTTGTCTCCT
>NW_005843329.1:92565-95263 GCF_000455745.1 Alligator sinensis | reverse complement strand
AAAGAGTGATTTCTGGGCAAGTGATATGCCAGGCTGGTCCTTTCTATAGAACAGGGTGGCCACCTGGGGCTGGCAGAGATTCCCTCATGGCAGCTACAGGGTCTGATATACAAGCAGTGGAGCTGAGGCTTACTGGGCTAAGGAGTTATCCTAGGGCAACCACGCTCTGTTCTTTGGGGCAAGTGGCAGCACAGTGAGGAGAAAATTAGGGCTTGGGGATTCCCCACAGATGAATTTATGACATCTTTTTTGACTGAAGTCTGGTAGTGGACACAGTCCCAGTGACTGTAATGGGAGATGGGCCCCATTTTGAAAAGGAGCAGAATGTTTCTATTTTGAAGATGTGAAATCAGGACACTGTGTGAAGCATAAACATATCTCAAATAACATGAGACTCATGACAACAGTCACAGGAGTTGGCAGAGATCTGTGATGGTACCACTCCTCCTCTGGCTCACCAAGGACTCACCAAGCTTCATCACTGAGAGGACAGCAAGGATCCTGCACATAAGCACGGTGGGTGGCTCCATCTTCCCTTGAATGTTTTCTTCCTCTGTGAGCCAAGGACTAGAAATACTGCCAGCACCAAGGAGCCCTACAGGGGGAAGGCAATTAATAGAATATTAACAAAGATTTGTTCTTAGGGCCTTGCGTGCTTCATGACAGGCTGAGCTAATATTCTCAATCAATGCTTGTGGAGCCTTCTGTAGTTTCATGCAGCAAGGTAGAAATTCAGTCGCAGAGCCATGGGAGGGAAAATTCAAACCATTTGTATACCTTATGGCATTCTATATTAACTGACACCCCAAGCGTCACCACAGACTGGTCCTAAGGATGTCTTCTTAAAGTTCAGTTGCAATCAAGAAAGCAAAAGAATGTTAGAACCAGGGTGAAAAAGTAAGGTCACTAGAGAAAGAGGCTAGAATAGAGATTGAAGGTCACCTTGGTGTCACAACCCAAAGTTGTGGATTTTTTAATTGTGTGTGCTTCGGCACCGCTAAATTATGTTCCCGCCAAATTGGAGCTCTTTTGCACGACGGAGTGTTCTGTTGTTATGGAGAACCCGCGTGCAGAAAAGTGTTTCCCGCCGTTCTGTAGCCTTCTTTGCATTGTGCATGACTTTTGCATTTAGTGATGCACGCTGCAAAGGAGTTTTCCCGCCATTTGTATTGAGATTTGAGCCACATTATTGGCTGGTCTTAATTTAGGCACACATGGCGGCTAGCTATTGGCTTGCTAGCCGTACAAAAGGCTTGGGTGGTTTCCGCCCAAGTTGGAGAGAAAGACGGAGAGAGACGGATCTCTAAGCGCTGTGGGTCCTTTCGAACCCAGCGCGTCTTTCTTAAGAAGGCGATAGAGGCTCCAATTGCCGAACCCCCGGAGCCTCGCAAACTCCGGGGCACCACTTACCGACGACCTCTAGCCTCTCCCCATCACCGATCGCAGCCCAGACGAATCCCTACCCTAGAACCCAGTTATTGACACCATGGAGTCTTAACCGCTCCGGGGATCCTGGGAACAGAACCCAGTTATCGACACCACAGAGTCTGAACCACTCCGAGGATCCTGGGAACCAAGTTTTAGAGTCCTCCAACGAGGACTGAAGTGGAGCTGTACCTGGGAAACTGTCCAGCCTGCACCGCGACCATCTCCGGTGTAAGTAAATAATCTTTTCAATCAACCATTACGCCTCCGTGACTGATTCTAGCTCGAGTGTACTACTCCACCCCGCAACTTTTCTCCGGCCCCGCGTGCCCGGGCTACCGGCCACAGCCCGCGTACACACTGACGGGCCCAGCCCGCGCCCGGCGAGGACGGGACCGGGAGCCGTCCCACACACTTGGTATGCCCCAAACTAAGTGCTTCAGGTTCCAGAAAGAAAAATGATGCTTAACATGAGGCAAGGGCAGGATGGTGGATGGGACAGGTGTATAAAATTACCCTCTCAGAGAGGGTAGGAAAGAAAGCGCTTACAGCTTTCATGTTAGTAGAACCAGACAATCTCTCTCCCAGAATACTGAAAGAACAAGCATATGAAAGGGCAAGTCCAGTAGCGAGGATCTGAATACATTTGCCAAAGGGGTGTGGTACTGTTTGCCTGGAGTATACCAAATTCTGTACCTGTGGATATGAAAGGAGAAAAGTGAACTGGGCATCAGCATGCTGGTTAGTCTGACCTCCATAGCATGCAAAGTACAGTATTAGAAGGATAACAGTCCCTGAGAAAAGCAAGGGAGGTAAGAGTGCTCAGAAACCCCCTTGGCTCAGCAAGGGCATTCAGCAATGCCTGAGGACTAAAAGGGGGGCATACAACCAGTGGAAGTATAGCAGAAAGCCCCCTTTTCCTCTTGCCTGCATTTGCTCTCCCCTCTTTGGATATGTTTCTCTTCTTCTACCTTTTCTTCCTTCCTCTTTCTTTCAGTATAAGATAAGGAATTGTGTTTTAAAGTTTGTATGTGTGTATTTTGTGTCTCCCCTTGTATTTTGGTATTTTTGTCTATTTGTGTGCCATGGCATTACTCTTGTAGCTTATATTTTATACTCCTCACCTTTTAATTAAATGTGTTTAGTTTCAGAAGTAAGTTATACATTGTAACAATGTTAACAAGGGCAGGGATCAAACTGCCGCTTCCCTGTATCAGGTGGCCCCCTGAAAGAGCGAGTGAATCAGTGATTGAATGCGTAACACAGTAGCAGG
>NW_005843329.1:64644-90826 GCF_000455745.1 Alligator sinensis | reverse complement strand
TGGAGAGGGTTCAGAGGAGGGCCACCTACTCAGTGAGAGGGCAGCAGGACAGGCCCTACGAGGAGAGGCTGAAGGACCTGAACCTGTTCAGCCTCAGCAAGAGGAGGCTGAGGGGGGACCTGGTGGCTGCCTACAAGCTCATCAAGGGGGATCAACAACAAATAGGCAGACCCCTTGTCTCCCCAGCACCACGTGGGGTGACGAGGAACAATGGTAATAAGCTGATGGAGAACAGGGTTAGGTTAGAGATCAGAAGGCAATATTTTACAGTTAGAGTGGCCAAAATCTGGAACCAACTTCCCAGGGAAGTGGTCCTCGCCCCTACCCTGGGCAAATTCAAGAGGAGGTTGGATGATCACCTGTCTGGGGTCTTGTGAACCCAGCATTCATTCCTACCTGTGGCAGGGGGTCAGGCTAGATGATCTGTTCAGGTCCCTCCTGATCCTAGCTACTATGAAACTATGAGAACAAATTTGTCAGAAAGAATAATTAATAATGGAGGCAAATAGAAAATAAGATAAGATACAAGAAAGATAAGTTGCACTAGTGTAACCTGATATCTTTTCTTGATAAGTTAATGCTTCTGTAGGCAAGGGAAATGCACTGAATGTAATCCATCAGGACTTTGGTGAGGCATTGGATCCCATGCCACACAGAAAGTTATTAAGCAGAAGAGGATGGGAGTTACTGAAGGAACTGTAGTGCGGGTAAGAAACTGACTTATTTGTTGAAAGGATCAGAAAATTATTCCAGAAAAAAACTAGATTAACTCAAGAGACCACATGAACAATACGGAAGTACAGTCTTGGTTAAACCTGACTTCATCATCAATACAATTCTGACTGATGATGAAAATATTGAAATTCTAACAATAGATACCTGCTGAATTTATATCACATCAGTCTACAAACCACCAAACAGTCTTCAACTTTACACGTTCAATCTCAGCTATGATAAAACACAAGTAATCAGCTATGATTTTAACAGCCATAGTGTAAACTAGGGATATAACACAACCAGTGAAGATGGGGAATGGGTTGACGTATGGGCAGAGGCCCATCAATTGAGCCTCATCCATGACTAGGGTTACCATAGGTCTTATTTTGGCCAGGACAGTCCTGGATTTCTTAGGCCAGGTGGTGAAAATTGAAACGAAAGTCCTGGAATTGCAGGGGCATGGGGTGCAGTCTGGCAGGGAGGTGGAGGGGCATGACATGCCAGGCAGGCAGGCACCATGGTGCACCAAGCCTGGAGCACCATGCCCCTCTACCTCCCCACCAGATTATTCCCTGTACCCCTGCCTGCCTGCCTGCCTCTGCCTACAGCAAGGCTGCTGACTTGGGGGAGGACAGTGTCCTGGATTTCCTTAAAAATAATATGGTCACCCTATCCATGACTCAAAGTTTCCCAATTCTTTTTAATAGTAGCCTCTGAAAAAGGGGCTACAACCCTGACCTGGCATTTGCTAGTAACAGCATAGCTGGAGCCTGTAATGAAATCGTTATGGACCCTATTCCCCACTCACCGCATAGACAAGTCATCTTACAAACAAAAGCAGCCATAACACTAGTCTTAGTTCCCCTTCAATGCCACTTCAACTTAAAGAAAGCAAAGCGGGATGATTTCACAAAACACCTCTATGCCACCATAGTAAACCAGAAAATTATGAGTAGTTTGTAAAAATGCTAAAGAAAAATGCAGTAAAACCCAGATGTTCTCATTTTAAGGAGAAAAACCTGGATATTCTCGTTTTAAGGCAAAAACCAGATTTTCTCCTTTAAAGGAGAAAAATGCGGGAACCGGTGGGTTTCCCCGTGCAGGCTGGCAGACTTCCAGCCTGAAAGGGGCTTGGGTGAGTGGGACGAGGGTGGTCAGGCAGGGGGTGCCAAATGAATATGCGCACATACTGTACATACATGTGGCTGCCAGACAGCCTGAAGAACAGCTCCCTACAGTAAGTCATGGGCGGGGCAGGGATTTGAGGTCCCCACAGTGTGGGAGGGAGGGAGTTGTGCAGGGCTGGAGCTGGGGCTGCTGCCCAGCTGTGGCAGTCTGTGCAGCTTGGGGTCTAGAGCCATGTGCGGCCTCGGAGCCCAAGTGGGGAGCAGAATGGAGCTGCAGGTGATTCATCTGGGGGGCAGGGAGGGCTGGCTCCCCCCTGCTGCATGTACTCCCATGGGGGGCATGTGCCCCCCAGTTTTGTGCATGGGGTGGGGGCAGGTGTGGGCTGCCTGCTGTGGACTCGGGGCTCCCCGCCGTGCTGTCAAGCTCCATGCTCTGCTCTGCTGACACAGCTACTGCCTCTCATGGGCAGCAGCTGAGGCTCAGGTGCTGCTGTGGGGGCAGGGGGTTGCAGACCTAGGTCCCTGATGCCATAGCCCTGGCAGCTGGGGGCCCCCTCTGGCAGGGCTGGCGGGGTGGGAGGTTGTGGGTGGGGAGTGAGGGACACCAGCAGGGCCCAGGGAGCTGCGGGTGGGGAGTGAGGGGCAATGCTATGGGCAGGGCACTGGCATATCAGGGCTGCTCAGCTCCACAAATGTTCACAAACTCCTAAGACCGTTTCAGGCTGGAATTTCTTTACTGTCTGAGCCCTAAAGACTTGGACTAGACCTCTAGAGGTGGTGCAAGCACCTGCCCTGGACTCCTTTAAGAGACAGTTGGACGTTTATCTTGCTGGGATCCTTTGACCGCAGCTGACTTCCTGCCCCTTGGGCAGGGGGCTGGATTCCATGATCTTTCAAGGTTCCTTCCAGCCCTAATGTCTATGAAATCTATGAAAACGCAGCTGGGGGTGCAGCTGTACCCATATCCTGGTGAGCAAAGGGGCAGAAGAAGCTCTGATTTTTCCATGATAAAAACCCCAAAATTGAACACCAAAATTTTAGGTATTTAGAATTGATTTTATTATAGCAATTGAGGCACTGGTAGGCTTCCAATTTGCTTTAAAAGTATAAATATATCAATAAAAATAAATATATATAAAGGTTTCATTGATATATTTACACTTTTAAAGCAAATTGGAAGCCTACCTATATATATATATTTATATGAGAGTGGCATTTCATTTTAATCGTGGGAAAATGCAGATTTTCGGGATTTTAATCAGAATTTGCAGGGTTTTTTAAACAGAGAAAACCAGATCTCTGGTCATCTCTGTTCATGATTGCCACAATTTTATTAATGTGGCTGTCTGTCTCATTCATTGTCTGCATTGTAGAAAGGAAACTTTTCCATGATCCCAGGCTACTGGGGCTACAGTGTAGCCATGTAGTGGGTGCCTGTTATCCTTGAACTGCAGGGTGTATTTTGTTTTATTTGTTACTGCTCTCCTGATGTCTGGTGGTGTGATTTTGGCAAATAGATGGAGACTATTACCATTCATTGATTTAAGGCATTCAGTAATGCACTTGCCACTTTTGTTCAGCATAGGGTCTAGCTCAGAGTTCAGCAATTATTTTGGCTAGAGGACCACTTAATGACTTCTGGTCAGTTGTCAGGGGCTGCAAGCATAGACCTGCCCCTTGACAGGTGCCCCACCTCCATCTTGGGACTAGAAGTTCCAGTCCCTAAGCCCTGACCTTTGCCACCAGAAGTCCCTCCCCTGGCTCATGGGAATACTCTGTTTGGGAGGGGGTTTTGCCATCTTGGAACTAGAAAAAAACAAATCATATACTAAAAATCAAACATCTATTATAACATTTTAATTTTATTTCTAAAATATTTTGTCCTGGTTTACATGTCTTTGCTTAGAGGTGACTGCACAATAGCTCAAAATAAAGCCTTACGCTTGTATATTATGTGTGGGTGGTTGGGGGTGGGAGGGTGTGATTTGTGGGAGTGTGTGTATAGGGTTCGTGAAGGGGTGTGGAGGAGCATCAGTGTGAGTGGGGGTGGATGTCAGATTTGTGCAGGGAGGTTGTGAAGGGGCATGGGGGGATGTGGTTGGTTGTGGGGTTTGTGGGGGGGTGTAGGTGTGGGAGTGTGTGTGGGTGGGTGTGGGATTTGTTGGGGGATGGGGGTGGGGTTTGTGGGTTCTGGTGGGGCCCCCACCACATGCCTCCCACCTAGGATGGACAGCCTGAACCCGTGGTGGCAACAGCAGCAGGCGATGGGGCCTTGGGGCGCTCATTGCCTGCGACAGACAGAGGTCCCCAGCAGTGCGCAGCTATGACTCTGTCCTGGAAGCTGCACATGGTGGCATGGAGCCTGCCTGGTCCAATGGCACGTGACTCCCTGTGGTTCCCGGTCCATGCACCATTGGGCTGGGCGGGCTCTGTGCTGCATTGTGCAGCTCCTGGCTCTCCTTCCAGGAGCTGCATACCATCAGGCTGGCTGGGCTGGCTTCTTGCCAATGCACAGGACTCCTAGCACTGCAGCTGGAAGCCCACACCACCGGGCTGGGCCAGGCTGACTCTGTGCCTCCACATGTAGCTCCGTGCTGGAGTATTGGAAGCCCCACATGGAGGCACAGAGCCAGATAAGCCCAATGGCACGCAGCTTCTGCCTGTAGTGCCAGGAGCCCTACATGCTCGCATGGAGCCAGCCCAGTCTGTCCCAAAGGTATGCGCCAGTAAGCCAGGCGGGCCAGATCTGTGCCTCCATGTGAAGCTCCTGGGACTCAGCCAGAGCTGAATGCCACTGAAGTGCTCTGCCTGCCATGTGTCATGAATGCCCTGAGGGCCTGCTGCCTGCTACTGCTGCCACTGACAGAGGCTGTGCACCATGTGGACGGGGTTTGGGGGCCCACACCCACCCACAAACCCCATACCCACACACACATGTGCCATCAGGCTGAACCAGTTCCATGCTGCCATGCGCAGCTCCCAGCTCTCCTTCTGGGAGCTGTGCATCATTGGGCCAGCTGGGCTGGCTCCGTGCCAACACATGGGGCTCCCGGCACTACAGGCAGGAGCTCCCCTCCCCACTCACCAGCTGTCCAATCATGCACCATTGTGCTTGATGCCTCCACATGGGGCTCCGAGAGCCCCGGGGAAGTGGAGCACAGAGCCCACCCAGTCCAATGGCGTGCAACTTCTGAAAGCCTGTGCCTCCCGCCAGCTTTCTGAGGGGAAGCTGCAGGCTGGTAATTATTTTCTGGAGGGACCCCACAGGCCAGATGGAATGGATTGGTGGGCCAGATTCGGCCCACGGACTGTATTTTGCCTGCCCCTGGTTTAGCTTCTCTGCATGTGCCCATCTTTCCCAAACTTGACATGTGTATTCAGCTGCCAGATAACAAAGTGCAGTGCAACTGCATGAGTTTGTAATGCTGTTGGATTAGCCGACCCCCCTCCCCCGCAATTTGCAGTTGATGAGCTTCTTTAACATGTTGTTCTAGGAACTAACTTTGCATTTTGTCTTTCCTGCATGTGCTTTATATAAAAGCTTGTGGTCTAATGTCACTCCTAAGTAAATAGGATTCAGGCAGTGGGCAAGAGCTATTCCATTCCAGGTTACATTGAGTCACTTTCTAGCATCTCGGTTTTGAAGGAGGAAAAAACTAAGTTGTGTTTTATTTGGATTGACACCTAGTTGATTTCTGGTGTAATAGTTTGACAACCTATTGAGAGCTGATGCCAGTGGAGCCTTGACCTGGGTGAAGTTCTTAGCTTAGGCAATGGTACATAAATCATCTGCATAAATAAAATTTCTCATACCTGGGAGAACTGGTTGAACTTTCGTGTAGATGTTAAACAGGCTAAGTGCACGTATGCTTCCTTTGAGGTAGGCCATGCTGCTTCATGCACAATTCAACAAAGAATCATCAATTTTCTAGCGTGGATAGTATTATTCATAGTAGTTGGTAATCTTTTGTCATATGATATATTTTTGCAAGGAGCCTCTGCAGTGTCTCCCAATGCCTGAAGATGGGTGTTTATGCCTGAAAGCTTGCAAAGAATTTTTTTCCAACTATTTAGTTGGTGTAATAAAAGACATCACATCTACCCAAAAGCTTTGCCTTTACTGAAGTTGTTAATCCAGCTATTGTAAAATGCATCCCAAGTGATAAACCTCCTGGTTTTCTTATGTCTTGAATCAAACCTTGTTGTTTATTTAGTGCCCTACCACAGGGGTTTTCAACCTTTTTTAACAAGTGTACCCCTTCTGCCTCACTGTTTCAGCTCATGTACCCTTTATATTTTTCTCTTGTTTGTAAGTAGGATGTGGGGGGCAGATTGGGGCCCCCTGTGGTGAGGGAGGAAGTGGGGCTGGGGCAGGGGCAGGGACAGGTGCTGCACAGCTGGGATGGAGTGTGGGATGGAGCTGCGAGAGCAGTTTGTCTGGGTGGCATGGGAAGGGGGTGCAGCCACTACACACACCCTGGTGGAGGCCCAAGGGGCATGTGTCCCCCAGATCTGTGCGTGGGGCCGAGGCAGCTGCTGCTGCAGGCTGGACTCTGCACCCCGTTGCCACTGCCCCGGGAGCTGTGCAACGTCATGTGCCTGCTGCCGCTGGGTGGGCAGGGGACAGACACACACAAAGATGCAGATACACACACATACACATATACACACACGCAGATGCAGAAACACACAGAGACATGCCCCCCTCGGAGGTAAGTGTGCGTGGGGATTGGGGCAGGGTGGGGCCAGATCAAGAATAGCGGGGGAGTGTGCCTTTGTGCCTGCTCCCAGGAGCAGGGCCAGGGGGTCAAGGGCAGCAAGTGGCCCCTCTGTAGGCCGTGCACATGCTGCCTGCATGGACGGATGGGGGGAGGGGAGCTTGCACATGGCAGCTACCACCACCGCCACCATCATCACCATCACTGCCCCATGCCGCTGCCACGCCCCACATCACTTTCTCACGGCTGTCACATGTGCAGCTCTTCTGGCTGGTGACAGGTGGAGTGAGACTGGCTGGACACAAGGCCCGTCACCAGCCCACGGAGCCGCATGCCTGACCAGTCGTGAGAAAGCGGCACAGGGTGTGGCAGCGACGGCAGCACAGGGCAGTGATTGTGATGGAGGCAGCCACCGCATGCAAGTCTGCCCCCCTCCGTTCAGCTGGCCAGGAGGTGTGCGTGTGGCCCGCAGAGGGGCACTGATGCCCTTGCCCCCCTGGCCCTGCTCCTGGGAGCGGGCGCAGAGAGCAAGCTGAGGTGGGAGGCAAGGAGGCACTTTGGTGTGCTGCATGGGGCTGGCAGCGCCTGGGTATGGGAACATGCCAGGGGAGACACCGCTGCCACACCACAAGGCATGCTCCATCCCTGCCCGCGCATACCCCCTATGGCCTTTCTAAGTATCCCTAGGGGTACCCCTAGGGGTTGACAACTTCCTGCCCTACAATTTTCACTGAGTTGATGTGCACCTGATTTCCAAAAACATTGTAGCATTATTCTTTTCTTTTTTGGGTCCTTGGTAAGTTTCCAGACGGTTGTCCATACTTTTTTGCTATTTTGTTTCGAATCCATATTCTCCGTGAAATTCTGCCATGATTTCTTTCTTTTCTCAGCTAACATAGTGACAAGTTCTTCTCCTGCAATGATACTTTCCTCAGCAAATGGGTCTGCTTCATGAAGCCTGTTGTATTTTGTGTATCTATTGGCTGATTCTGGTGTTAGTTCTGGTAGGTAGTCGGTTCTGCAGCCTCTTGGGATATATCTTTTTGAGACACGGTGTGGCATTTTTACAAGCTGCTCATAGTTTTCTGGTATTGACTCAACATTTACTATGGTGGCATAGAGGTATTTGATGAAATAATCCCACTTTGCTTTCTTTAAGTTGAAGTGGCATTGAAGGGGAACTAATACTAATGTTATGGCTGCTTTCATCTGTAAGATGACTGGTCTGTGCTGTGAGTGGGAAATAACTATTTGTTAATCCAGGTATGTTGTTACTAGAAGGGGATCCCCCCACTGCAGCCCAGCTCTCATGGCGGGAAGGGGCCTCCAATTTTGTGTTTGCCCAGGGCCCCAGTACACCTTAATCTGCCTCTGGTGACAGCTACTGCACTGTAGAGCAGGAATCAAAGCAGAATGCTTCTGACTCGTTCAGGAAATGAGCTAAGCGTCCCCACTTAATGCATGCATCCTAATTTTTTTCAGGGGAGGGGGGTAACTTTGTGGAGGGGAAATGCATGAGAATATGGTATAATGTTCTGTGGCTTTGCAGCCACTCTAATCTTTCTTATCATTTCTTGTTCACTGCCACCATCCTGGTGGTTGGTTGTATAACCTCAAAACTAAACTTTTCCTATTTAGACACTGCTTTTCTAGTCAGAGAGATTCTATGGTACCTCTTGTGTCTGGTCAGATTTCTATCCTATTTAATGCTGTCTTCAACATAAAATGCCACACTCCCATTGATACAAGCTGTTCTATTATTCCTATATTGTTTGCACCCCAATATTAGTGTCCCATTGATTTTCCTCATTTCAGCAAGTTTCAGATATACTTACGATGTCAATATCATTATTGAAACCTAGGCGTTCTAGTTCATACAATTTAGTTCTTAAATTTCTGGCATTGATACAGAAGTACCTATATTTTTTATTATTGCCTGTCTGCCTACTGGTAAGTGCCTTGTTTAGTTGGGAATCATTTTGCTTTGGCTGTTCTTCGCAATGTTTTACGTGAGCCCTATCATCCTCTTTTCTGTCGTCTTTGAGGGGATGTAGTTTTTATGATTTTTACCCCAAGAAAATGCACCATTCCAAACTGTGTGCTCATTCCTAGCCCCAGCTTTTAGTATAAAGTCTGCCATCTTCTTAATGTTAGGTGCTAACACACTAGTACCCATTTAGTTTAAGTGGCACCGACCTCGCCTGTATAGACTTCTCCTTCTTCAAAAGGATCCCCAGTTCCTACCAAAACTAACCCCTCCTCTCAACACCATTCCCTCATCCACATGTTGAAACTCTGTAGCTCTGCTGGTCTCCCTAGGCCAGCTTAGGGCACTGAAAGCATTTCAGAGAATTCTGGTCCTGGACCTCAGTCTCCTGGCTGGTAGTCTAAATTTAGCCTAAAAGAAATAACAGCAGCAAATAACAGCAGGACCTAGTGGTCAAAGGCCTGAACTACAGAAATAGCGCAGTGCCACCTGGTGGCAAAAGAAGGTAATTACAAGTCTTTGAGTCACTTGGTGTTTACATGCCACAAATTCATAGATACGATGATGTAATTGGCAGCGACACCAACTAAACTATGTCTGAGCAGTTTTAGTTTAATGTGCCAAAAAGACTTTTAAAGTAGCGGGAAATCCTGCTTGTGCAAGCACAAACACAGTTGCGGTGGTGTAAATGGGGAATCTCGTGTCGTGTACAAACGTCCCAGGACCTCTCCCCTACACTTTGCTCTGTTGTTGGTGCTAGTGCGGACTACAGCCATTGGCTCCTCTCCAGCACCCCTAACAAGCTGGTCTACATGTTCCACACGATACATTGCCTTTACACCCTGCAGGCACCCTGTCCTCATGAACACCACACACAAAACCCTTTACATTCCTAACAATCAAATCTCTCCCTACTAACACCTTCTCCCTTTTATACACTGGGGTCTCTTCCCCCTGGAGGGATGGCCTTAGTGCTAGAAGATACTGGAGCTGCAGCTGAAAAGTGGGTCCAACCTACAGAAACTTTTCCCTCCTCTCCAGCTTGCTGGCCTCCTCTCTTGAGACCTTCATCCTCCTTGGCAGCATGGGAACTGCCTGCCTGACTAAGCCCTGCTGCTGAGAGCAGGGCAAGGCAGTAGAGTTAGAAAGCTGCAGCTGACAGCTAATTAGATAACGGCCTGCTGAGGTGACCAGAGGAGGAGTTGTGCACCACAAGAAATGAAGACAGCCTTACCTGGGCAGGGCTGGAGGCAGGGGCTGAGGGAAGCAGGGATGGGAAATGGAGCCTGGCTCAGGCTGTGAAAGCAGAAGAAGCTCATTGCATAAAACTGATGAGTAAGACCAGAGAATAAGGGAACTATGAGTAGGCTCAGGAAGGCCAGAGCTAGTAGAAATCAGTGGGACTGAGTAGGAGCCTGGGGAAGGATGTTAGAAAGGCTCCCCAGCTGCAAATTAATCGTGGTGGAGTTCTGCTCATTGCATTTTGAGCCGGGCGGCATGGGAGTGGCTGAAGGGGTGGAAGGAGACTAATGATGAGCCGGGCGGCATGGGAGTGGCTGAAGGGGGGGAAGGAGACTAATGCAGGCACCTGAGGGAAGTACTACAGTCAAGAAAGGATGATTAGGGATTGGGGCTAACCCGAGGAGCCAAGGGCCCAGTGAACTGAACTGAGCCTGAGGGGCAAAGAAATCACTCTGGTGGACTGGGGCAGCCTACTGAATTTGAAATAACATCAAAGGCATGACAAGGGAGCATAGGGAGGTACCCTGACTAACCAGAGAGAAGAGACAGGATTAGAGAGGCCACCGGGAGGCGCCAGGTGCCCTTTTTAGAAGTGTTACAGGAGGGTATGATCTTGAATGTCCTGGAAGGTTTCACCCATGTACTCTTTTCTCCCCTCAAACGCCCCTGCTTTGGCCATAGTACTGCCCACCTCCAAGCTGGCAGCTCATCTTGGGTTTCTACAAAGGAGCTGGGGGCCCTTCTTTAATCAAGAACTTCAGTTGAGGATGTTTAGTTAAGTGCCACAGTCTTCAACTCCTCTGCAAAAGAGTTGAAAGGCAACTGTGCCATCTTCCCTCCAGACAACTTTGCAACTAGTTTAGCTTTTGGAGTTTTAAGATTTATTTAAATTTTTAAATTTAAATAACTTAGAAATTTGAAACAACTACACTCTTAATTTGGGTTTTAGCTGAATAACTGTTCAGTAAGGACCAGATTAGGCTGCCTATTTATTATTATGACATGGGTCAAAAGGCAGGGCAGCAGTTTCTATTGACAAGCTCCCTGGAGCAGATAGGAAAAATCCAGACAGGATCAATGAGCTATTTGATCCCTATTGCTTTTCATAGAAAATCACTACCATGCAAAACTTTTCTGCGACAGAGAGTAGGGAACTATTAAGCCAACTGATCAGTTAGAGATGACGATAAAAACAAATGTATTCACAAGTGAGGATGGTATTCTGAAGCAGAGGTTCCCAACCACCAGGCTGTTGCTCGGTACTGGGCCACAGTGGGTTGGCTGTGGGGTCACGGCATGAGATTCCCCACTTGGAGCCCCGTCCATCCGCCCAGCTCAGCAGCTTCTGGGGTCACAGCTGAGCTTCCGGGGTTAAAGCCGAGCGGTGGGGAAGCCCTGGGAGGGAGGCAGCCGGCTCTGTGCACCCCATCCTGCTCTCGCTGGGCTGTGGTAAAAAAAAGGTTGGGAACCACTGTTCTAAAGGATAGGATCAGGATGGGATCAAAATTAAAAGTGTACATAGAATTAGTGCAGAAAGATATCTTGAAATTAGAAAACAACCATGACAACAACCAGAGTATATAAGATACCCCAACAGCAGCTGACAGTATGCACTCAGACTATCACAGTCATGTTGACTAAAGAAAGTTTGATGGTCATATCACGTAAGCACAGGAGAAAGAAGGGTGCAAGAGTACAGGATCAGCCCTATAGAGTATTAAAAGATTAGTTAGTACACAGGAAAGGCACTGACACAGCAGGTTTGTAGTAGATATTAATTGCATCATAGAAAGGAAAATGGCAGTCAGACACAGAGGAAGATAGATGAAGTGCACGGAGTGAATCATTTTGCATGCGCACATCACGTGCAAACACAAAGTACTGTGCCTGTGATTGGAGAAGGTTAAGTGACTAGCATTAATGACACAGCGCTCCTTTTCAACAAAAGACAGAATAAGAAACAGGATGTTAAGGCAAATGTAACTCTCTTTGTAAGTCCAAAAGAAATGATCATCTAATTTATAACTGACATGGGGAAGAAGTAAATTGTGTCATTGAAAGACCACATGGGAAAAGTTTAGCTCATGCAGACCATGACTCTTACGTTACCTATATCAATGAGACTGGAAGGCATCCTTTCACCCTGGGGGGGTGGGGGGGTGGGGGGTAAACAATTTTAAATAGAGGTGCAAACAAAAAATGTCAGGATCTAAAGTTCTATGTAATAATAAATCACACAAGGCAAATTAGTACAGGGACTAACAACCTGATAATAATTAAACTTGATAAAAATCCTAATGCCAGTAGAATCCATTAAAAGACATCTCACAGCAGAAATAAAAGAAAGCTCTCCCAATCTGTCTGAAAGCATAGGGTGTCTAGCTGGGCATGGCAAACCCAAGCTATCTACCAAGACAGAGCAAGGAGAGAGAGCCATTGAGGTGTCACTAAAAATATGCTTCTGAAACAGCTGAGTTCAGTGCCTGCAGCAGGAGAAAACACTGATGCAACCTGGACATGCACAGGACCTGTAGACCTAATCGAAACAATAATTTGGGGATACAACAACCTATCCACCCAACATGAAATCACATTCAAGGTCTCCACAAGTATATTAATTGAAAAAGTTGCTTGATCCAGCCACTGGCAGATCATATGGTAAAAAAGACACCCAAATTATTTTCACTCTGCATTTTGAAGACAGCACTTTAGGGAATGCATTCGGTACACCACCTGCAAAAGAGAACTCTAGAAAAAGGTAGGTAAAATACTAGAGGGACTGACAAGAGTCCAAGTCATTATGGATGACATACTCCTTTGTGGCATAACAAGAGTGAAGTACAGCAAAAACCTAACATCACTCCTTATCAGTTGCAGGTAGTACCACCAAATCCTGAATCACAACAAAATGCAAGTCACTGTAGAGGAAATAAATTACTGTGGCCACATCTTAGAAAATGGAAGCACATGACTTGAGTCAAAAAAGAAAGAGATCAGGAAATCTAATGAAGGATGGCAATCCACCAATCCGGAGTTTTACTAAAATTAATAGAAATCACAGTGCGTATATGGGAGCTGGAGGGGGGAAAAATGAGTGGCCTAGGTTAGCCATCTTCACAAGACCTCCCAAATCACAAAATCACTCTGAAAAACTAAACTAAACTAAACTAAACTAAATGATGAAAACAAGGAAATAAAGCCACAAGTAGATGTCTCACAATACCATTATACAAAAGAGCTCCCCAGCACAACTCAAGCTCCTGGGGAGAATCAAGTGCCCTCATGGTGACTTGGAAGCTTGCACAGGACAAAAGGTGAAGGCCAATAGCCTGAAAACTGAGTCAAAGGCATAAGAACAAGAAGCAGCTCCAAGGCACCAGGCTGGGGTTGGGAGCTAAAGGTCTACAACCAGAGCATCAAGTCAAGGGGCAAAATTAGAAGGCAGACCTAAGACACAGAGCTGAATTCAAGTGCTGAAGGCCTGCAGCCAGAACATCAAGGAGAATGTCAGGAACAAAGGTAGGGAGACAGAGAAAAACTGATGTCAGGAGCTGCTTACAGAATGGAAGTCCAGCATGTAGTGCAGCAGCAGTTAGCTTGCTGCTAGGGCATTTCCTTTAGTGGAAAGCCAGGTTCAATCAGGGGGCCAGAGAGAATCCACATGAGCCAGACAAAATTCAGCTGGACCCACAAGCACCATAAGCAGTGAAACAAACAGTTAATCTTTACATTTGTGGATGGAAATTGCTCACATCAAAGCAGACAAGATTCTACACCACCAAACCTTCAGTGTATCATCCTAAAACTACAAAAGTGACACTTGAATATTCAACACAAACCACTAAAGAAAAATTGTTGTAGTAGATCTGTTCTTGCAAAATTTTGTAGAAGGACAAGATGGAGAAGAGGAGACTTCGCGGAAGATGATGCTACAACCCAGGCATCTCCGTATAAGTTATCAGAACAGTGAGACAGAGAGAGCCAAGTGTGATCAGGATCACTGTTCTTTTATTAGGGAGAAATATTAGTAAGGGCATCTCCAAATCTCCTCTGTTGACAGGGAAGGTGTATTGCGTTCATGTACAGATATTTAACTGGTTCACAGGAAGCAGAAACCGAAATGGCGGTGATGAGCTTACTGCGCGTGAGTCCAGCAACTGAAACTGGAGCTCTCGATGCTGAACAAGGGTTCAAACATGCCACCGCCTCCCCTCCCCCTGGATCTGCTCCTGGCAGGAAGTGACTCAAAGATACTACTCCATGATTACTGGGTAAGCGCATGTCCTCTACTGAGATGCTAAAAGCAGAGCATGTTGACAGCCCTATTATCAGAAAAAATACTGTTGATTTTACTATCCTGTGTAAATTTCCATTGCTGTGAACAGTCTGAATAGCAATGATACCCAACTGGCAGAGACCTGAGAGATTCCATCTAATGGAGTCTTCTGTTCTAATGTTTCTATGCGTAAGCAACATGATGGTAGATAATACAGAGAATATTATGATACTAGTACATCAACCAATGATGTGGTTTCATCTGTTGATGTTTATCATACCTGATGCTCAGCTCTAAGGGGATACTATACAATTAGAGGGTTTCAAGAGATAAGCATCATGAATGATCAAAGGCCTGAAAATTCTGCTGTGCAGAAAGGCTGAATGGTCACTGGGTTTACCTTAGAAGGTTGATCAATAAGAGGGAGCAAGGATAAAAGTGTATACAGTAATGAGTGACTCAAAGAACAGAAGCTGCTAACTTCTGTTCTCCCTGCCTAATAACACAAGGCCAGAGGGACCTTGTCAATGAAAGTGAAGGAAGTAGCAAGTTCTAAACTGATGAACAGGAACAGTTTTCAGACAATAAACAGTTAGACTGTGGAACAACTTGCAGTAATCACAGCGAGATTTAAAGAGGGATTGGACATCAGTATGGATAACAAGGCTATCCAGATTTATCCAGTAAATACTAGGGATAGAACGCTTTGGAAAAGATATTACATCTTCTGCTTTAGACCCTTAGCCGTAAAGTAACTGTAAGGGGTTAGGACAGGGCTGGGCAGTTATTTGGACCTGTGGGACACATAGGGAATTCTGGTGAACTGTCATAGGCTGGGTCAACACTTCCCTCCCCACGCCCCCAACACACCCACACACACACACACACACACCCCAGCTCACTAAAATTCCCTGAGTGGCTCTGCTCCACGCTCAGCCAGGCAGCTGGGAGCAGCATTGGGGAGCAATACCAGTAGGTGGGGCCAGGGTTGCAGGGCAGTGACAGCATGAGGCAAGGCCCAGGGCACAGCCATGATCTGCTGCCCACATGCCCCTGTAATGGGCACTGTTACTGCAGGAAGGGGCATGTGGGGAGCAGATCACAGCTCTTCCCCAGGCCCCAGCTCCTTAGCTATTACTGCCTTGTGATTCCACCCCATGATCCCAGCCTCACCCGCTCATCCTGCTCCTGAACACTGTTCCCTACCCACCTGCAGCCCCATCTCATCTGCCTGGCTGCACACCCTACCCGTGTAGGGCCTACCCACAGTGGTGGGTGTGAGGTAGACTCACTAGGGTGCCCAGGCAATGTGGCTGGGTCCGGCGACAACCAGAAGGAGCCACCATTGCTGGGGCTGCTGGGAAGCAAGTCTGGCCACCGCACCATGCCACCCTATCCACGCTGCATGCCAGGGGGCAGCAGGACCAGCTGCATGTGCCACAGCCCAGGCTGCCCCCTGCACCTGGGCTGAGTGAGACCAAAGGACTCACTGCAGGCCAGACAAAAGTCCCTTGGTGCGTTGAATCTGGCCCATGGGATTTATTTTGTCCATCCCTGGGTTGGAAAAAGACTTCCTGGAGAGCATATTTCTCTGTCTGCTTACTGGAAGGTTCTTGCACCTTCCTCTGAAGCATCTGGCACTGGCCAGAGTCAGAAATAGCACAGAACATCAGATGGATGACAGGGTTGATATGAGATGTAGGGTTTGTTCCGTGATATCTTTTATTAGATCAATTACATTGTTGGGAGAGAGGTTAGGCAAGATTTTTGGAAAAAAAGGTAAGTCCTCAAGTCTGAAAAAGAAGTAGATATGGCCTAAATTATATACCAGGCGGAACAATGGTTTTTATTTAGCTCCACTATATAAATAAATGTATTCCTTTGAAGAAGAGGAAGAGGGCAGTAAACCTGTGAGGCAAAAAGACTAGTCTGTCCCTTTCCCTTTCCCTTAAACCCAGATTCACTTCCCTGGTGCTATACACCTGCTACTCTCCAGGCTTCTTCAGGAAAATCAGGGGAGAAGAGAGCTGGATTTCTAATATAAAAACAAGCAATGGTTTCTTCATTTACTTGTCAGAAAGAAACAATATCTGATACTGTTTTCCTTGTGAGAAAACAATGAGAGGCTCCCTACCTTCATATTTTCCACTGCATTCAGCAGCGGTGGTTGCCCACATTAGGGAGAAATTTCTACTGAAATAATCATCTGGGATAGAGTTAAATGTTAAATTTTAACTTTGTAAGATAGGGGTTAAAAATGAATCTCCTACGGAAATTAGGACAACAAGCAATTGACACCTCTCACAGTTATCATTTCTCAACAACGTCAGGCTCAAGCAGATGTTGGTGCGTTGGTTACATTCAGTTCATATTTGGAAGGTCCTCATTGTAACTCAGTGATGCAGAAAAATACTCAGGTCCCACATCTCCATGCTCACTAGTAGTATAGAGAAGTGGCCACAGGAAGCTGGTTATGAGTTCCAGTCCTAGACAGCCAAGAGAAAGGCAGAGCAACCCAGATCTATGATAAGTTCTTTTGAGTCATTTTGTACCCTGGCTTCTACCCCAGCTTTCCACTGACAGATATTCTCTGTGTAGGGCCAAGAGAGCCCTGACATGTCTTAGGACTGGGTCAGCCTTGAGGCTGCAAGTGCAGGAAGAAAGGAAGCACAGACATGAATGCGAAGTGACCCTTGTGGACACCTGAGATAATAAGGATTTTCAGGAAAGGGTGTGGGGGGAGAGACATTATCCTTGTAACCACCACCCGGTGGAATGTGGAGGGAGGACAAAGGACTTGGGGAATACAGATGTGGCCAGACAGTAAAAGCTTCCTGCATCTCTATAACATGTACCTTAAACCTCTATATGGATTCAGAGATGGCTCTGGAGTGGCCAGGGTCTAGCATCATGTCTCTCAACTCTCCTTTGGCTCCCACATGATATGTCCTCCCCTTCTAGCTGGCAGTTCCACAAAGCAGTGTATTTCTAACTCACTTCAGCACTGTAGGATAGTCGTGGTTTGGGATGGATACAGAAGAGGGAGAGAGAGCTCTGGAAAAGGTTTTGACTGAGGGGAGAGAGCCAGGTAATTTAGGTTGTTCCTGTAATGCTGGTAGGAACTCTGGAGTGGGAACCAAAGTTACCAGGCGTATGGGGGGCAAGGGCAAGCCAACAAAGTCAAACAAAGATGAACTTGGACTACAAAGCTAGGTAGGCAAAGGCATCCCAGTTTAAGTGACAAGTTGAGTCAAGAGTTTAATGTTAATTAAAAAGATCTGGAATTATCTGGTGCATGTACTGCAGATATTACAGTTCCCAATTCTCAATTTAAGCTCCAAACAAGCAATTGGCACCTTAGAGCAGGCAGTTAGCTGCATGGTGATGCTGGGAAGTGGGAAGGGCTTTATATTCCTTGTATTACTAGGCTCAGCATTCAAAAAATAATGAGAATGATTTAAAAATTACGAGATTACTGAAGCAGTAAGGGTTATATTTTCTTATTTTGCTTCCTGTCTTTGAATCTTTATTTATTGAATCTCCATTTTGTAGTTTTCCTCCCAAACCGTGAGATTTGGAAATATTCTTTTTAAGTGAAATGGAAATGATCACATAAGCCCTTGACTTTAGGAGGTTGGGCTTTATGGAAACACCAAATATAAAGTGAATCACAATAAAATCCTGAGAGTTGGCAACACCCAGGACCTCTTTCATCTGGAATAGAGATGAGGCTTTCATATGAAACTGTGTGTTCTGTTCTTTAAAACTGTTCCTAGAACACAGAAGTCTGGAAAAATGTCTCCAGAGAAGTCCATCAGGAAGACAAAGAGATGTAGAAAGGGTAGATTTAGTGATAATAATTTTCTAATTCAGCAAAGCACCCTTGTTTAGTGTTAGATGAAAACAGTTTGTCTGCGATTCTTTTGTATTGTTACATGCAGTAGCATCAGAAGCAGACTCATTCTGAATCAATATAAATGAAAAGAAAAAGGAAAATGGAAAAATTAAGCTCACCACAGTATTTTTCATTTGCTCAGTGGCCTCACTAGAAAAGCAAATTAGAGAGAGAGGGGGAGTACAGGTCAGCTCATTCCTTTATGGAATGGGGAGTGCAGCTGGAGATACAAATCATCTGTCTTCTCTGAGGAAGAGGGTGAATTACAACACTATTAGTAACAAGTAAGATGATCATTAATACCAAAAGGAATGTTTTACATGAATGGACAGACTTTTACCAGAAGGCATGGGAGCCTGGAGAAAGTGGGGAGGTGATCTTTTTTGGGTGGAAACAGATGTTGCTTTTCCTCACCTTTGTCCCACCATAATTTTTTTTATGGCAGCACAAAGGCAAAGCCAACAGTCCCCTTGTCATGCCACAAATGCCTAAAATATGTCATGCAACAAAGGTGGTAATAGATTGCACTGCTTTATTGCAGCAGGCATCTGTTTGCTTTGTGGTGGGGGAGTGAAGGCAACCAGAGCTGCTCACATTCTCCAGCCACCATGGGCAGTTGCCTTGGACTTGTGGGCACTGGTCCTGCGCACCCCAGGAATTCCTAGGCAGGTCCCTCAAGCCCCTGGTGTGCCTGCCCAACTTTCCCCTCTTACAGAAATATGTCCCAGAGAATCTTGAGGTGTATCTCAGTATGTGGGGAAAGCTAGGATTTCCCTGTGTATGAAGATGTTCCCTAGGAGGCATGGGGAGGCACAGGAGCCAGGGAATCCCATATGCCTTGTGCCTCCATGCCAGGATCCATGCTAGCCCATCCCTCTGCATGAACCATGGGTCACCACAGATCCCGGCATGGAAGCACAGGGTCACATGGGTCCCAGCCAGCATGGAAGCATGGGGTGCTAGGGATTCCCCAGCTCTTGAACTTCCCTGTGTCTCCTTGCCAAGGCCTGAGCTGACCCATAGCTCACTCAGAGAAATGCGTGTGTCATCTAATAAGCAGATCAACTATGGTGAGATATGTCCCGCCACAACTAATCTACTTTGGCTTCGCAGTGTCTACTTCTACCCTTTTATAAGTTCCTAAAGAAACAAGCACAGAACTATGAGTTTGACAGCAAGAAAGAGCACATGAGAGAACATAAAATAGCTTGGACTTAAACAAGGAATTTTCCCAAAACAAAACCCCCCCTATGATATCTGGACATGAGGTGCAGCTATTACAGCAGTCTGAGCTAGTGCAAATACAAGACATTCAGTGAGAGAATAATTAAAGCTTGGTGTAGGAAGTAACCACAAGAACATACCCCTGGTGAAGAGGGAGGTGTAATAAAATTATGCCCATGAGAATCACAAGGTGCAGACAGAAATTACATTTGTCATATGATTGGCCCCTTGAAAATGCTCTATAGCCATGCCCTAACAGAAGTGCACAGCTGCAAAGCACCGATTGCACAACAAATTAACCCTTATTGTGCAGTGTAAGGGTTCAAATGAAGGCAAAGCAGAACACCTTCATTAACTTATGTCTGCTCTGGCGCCTGGGCTTCTACAGCCCAGTCCCACTCCTGGTGCTGTCTCAGCAAGAATGACTGGTGCCTCCCGAGACTGGGGGGGCACCATTTGTAGGTAGCAGTGTTGGCAGCAGGGTGGGGGGTGCAGTGGTAAGCAGCGACCACCTGCAGAAGCCGGCAGAGGCAGCCAGTCTCAGGGGGGCACATGCCCCCTGTGCCTCTCCTACAAGTTGCCTATGTGTCTCAGGATCGGAGGTGGGGAGAAGGGAGAGGAGGGAGCTGAGACTGGTGTTTGCCCAGCCTGCACTGGAGTGGGGGCAGTGGTTTCAATCCACCTGTCCCCACGCCAGTGCAGGCTGGGTAAACACCAGTCTGAACTTGCTCCCTTCCTTTCTTTCCCTCCATCCCTCCCATTCTGAGACAGCACTGGAGACAGGAGAGCTGGGGCAGGGCTAGGGGAAGAGGCTGCTGAGATGCAGCCTCTCTTGCTGCATCAGCTCCAAATTGGAGCTCGATCCCGCACCCTCCAGACCCAACAGCTAATGTCTGTTTGGTTGTGAGGGTCAGTCTAACTCCTGGCACTTTCTGTGCAGGGCCATGAGTTAGACTGGGGAGCTGCACTTCTGTCTGTTTCTGTAGAAGCAGAAGAATAGATCGGGCAAGGATAAGCGTTCCTTTGTATTTGTGTCTGTCTTTGTGATTTGGCCTGCTTCTTTGTATCTGTATCCAAAGGCAGTAGACAGTTAATGTCATGGTTTGCAATAGTGTTGCTAATTTAAAATTGATTCTGGGTGAAAAGTAACTGACTGGTAAAGAGACTTCTAAGAAACTGAACTGTTGTTCATCATACTTAGAGGGAAATGGTCTAAGGTAAGTCAAAGCCTATAAAAATTACACAGACACGGAGTATGCGTTTAATATATCTGTCATTAACTGGGACATTTCTAGGGCCTCCTTGACCAAGACAGCCACTGAATAGAGCCTTATAAAATTCTCAGGGGAAGCTGGGTTGGTATTTGGCAAAAATAGTCTGCTTAGAAGAAAATCAATGCAAGCCTGTTGAAAGTGTGGACATTACCCCCTGTACCTCACACCTTTACCTTTTTAAAGGTAGCTATATCCTTTTTTAAAGCAGGCAAGGAGTAAGCTACCTCATGGGCAGGGTACATATATATATATATGAGTGGTTACACAGGGAGTTAGTGCAGAGTAGCTACTGTGCTGGGAATTCTCACCTTGCCTTACTGTGTAGACAAGCCTACAGTTACTAATGCACTAGAACAGTGACACTCAACCTTCTGGCCTTGTGGGTCAGAGGAGTTGCACAGAGTTAGTCCACAAGCAAGGTCATGCACAGTGTCAGCACATGGGGTCAGGCCACAGGTGCAAACCAGTGCGCCCGACTCTGTGCACAAAACCTGACATGCTGTATCCAGCTGCATGCTGGCATGTTCTGGTACACAGGGTCACATTATACACCCCATAGGGATCCCCCCAGTGCAGAAATGTGGTAGTAAGGGTGTAGCAATTAACGCTTCCACCACCCTTTCGCTGCCAAATTTCTGGACCCTTGGGGAATCCCATGGGCCAGATAGCATGGCTCCACAGGCTGGATCTGGCCCATAGGCCATGGTTTGACTACCCCAGCACTAGAAGATACTATATTATTCTCATATGATAGGAGTACATTATTAAACACTTCTACCTCTTCTGAATGATTAAAAATCCCAAAATCCCCTATCATTTAGATTTAAAGCTGGAGACTCCTGGAGAGAGGATCTTGCTGCTGCCCCCCCCCCCTCCCCCCCCCACACACACACACACGGTCAGACCAATCACTATATTTGGGATCTACTTCACCCTTTTCCCATTTGTTATATTACATAATGCACGTTTTATTATTATTAATATTATTATTATATTTGTTATAACTCACGTTATATAATATAACAAGTGGGAAAAGGGTGAAGTAGATAGCAATTGTTATATAAGTTATGCAATTTAAAGAAAATGAAGCTAAAGGCATCAGATAAAAATCCATGGCTGGCAGCACAAAATATAACAAGAGGTAAGTTTTTGAGTGAATCAGTCCATATGTATGGATATGGATATACTTTCATGTGTTCATGAGTTTCTGGGTATGTGGGGACCCACATACACACACGTTTTTTTTTCTGATTTCTACCTTTGTTTCTCTTCTTGATCATGATGGATTTCTTGTTAAAGTTGTCCTCTTTCATAAATTGTAGAATTGAGACTTTTGGTCCATCTAGAAATCTTCCTTTCCTTAAACAATTCCTAATTTCTATTGCTACTTATCTTTCAAAAAGTCTTATCACAGTCAATTTTGTTTCCTTTTTTTTAAATCCTTTGGTATCACCAAGTATGTATCTTATTGCTGAGGATGGTCCTGTTGGTCCAAAATGAATGCAATTAGGTCACCATGATCACTGCTCCCTAGGCAACAACCAGCTTCTAGTCTGGTGATTAATTCATCTATATCCATCATAATGAGGTCCTAAATATGGTTACCTCATATCAGGTGCAATACCTTTTATGTTAGAAAATTATCATCTTTTTTTCCCCCTGTGGGCTGTATGAGCCCTTTAGCAGAGGTCTCCCAGATTGCAGTCCCCGTAACAACTGTTTTTCTTTCCCCACATTACAGACAGGTGCCTAAGGAATAACTTCCTATTCTCTAGTTTGATTTGCTGTGTGGAATAGACCTCCCCCCCCCCCCCCCCCCCCCCCCAAAAGCACTTCTGGGGTTTGCTAATTATCACATGTAAGACCCTGCAGTTCTGAGTTATCAGTAAACTCAAAATGGCAATAGTTTCTTCCACATAGTGCCATTCATGCCTCATCCCTTCTTTTCCCCACTCCATGTGGGGAAAAGAATTAGTTTTCGAACTAACTAGTTTGGAACTAGAGATTTTAGCTTTTCCCGCCAGGTTTTGGTAATGTCACTGATATAATTTTTTTCCCTCATCAATGAGAATTTACAGTTTCTCTTGTTTGTTACCCAGACTCCTTATTGTCAGTCTATAAACAGTGGAGTCTCTTTGTATTCTCAGCCATCCCCTTTCAATATATTAGTGACAGCTAGAACGTGTGTTAAATAAGTGCTTGTGCTACATCTCCCGTTTTAGCATGCCTCTGTCTCTCTCCCTACCTCAGGCAGCTTGAAGTAGAAGAGGGGGAGACACTGTTCTCTTGCCATGTTGAAAGTTGTGGGGGAGCTGTTTTTCTGCCTGTGAGAGAAACTTTATAGGAATGACAAATTAATATATGGGATCTTGGGCAGAAGGTAAACTGAAAACAACTCAGGCTGCTTCGTTAAAACTTAAGTAGAGGCACTGTGAGCTCAGGCTAAAGTTTTTAGAGTATGACTGTTACAAGCAGGGTGCTGGCTGATGCAAAAAAGGTCAAAATGACAGTGCTTTCTTCTTCCAGGTTTTGTTCTCTATTTTGCCTGCTCCCAGGGATACTTCCTGGCTGGGACACATGGATGAAGAAAGGGGCATGATATGTAGACACCTGGCAGGATAACTATTATATATACCAAGTGCTTTAAAGTGCTTGCCACTTATGTCACCAGTAACTAGCTGGGGAGGGTTCTGCTTTGTCATACAGTGAGCATGGGCCAACCTCCACTTAAACAGGGGCCTCCCACTGGGAAAGATACCCAAACTGTTAACAAGGCCCAGACTGCAGAAAGCTCATAGGAACCACCTGGTTAAAACCAGCTGGGGGAATGGGTCACCCACAGCCAGAAAATGTCACGTAAACTCCTTTTTTTCTCTGTCTGTTTCTTGCTAACCTTTTCTTTCATACTCCATCTCCACTTTTAACCCCCTCTGTCTCTCCCCTTTCTCTTGTAACTGCAAGTGGAGATCTAATCTGGACTCTGGGTCTTAGTCCATGACTCTCTACTATGCATGATGGCAGGCCTCTGTTAACTCAGGACTGCTCCCCAGACAGAGCTCAGTGATGAGTGACCTGGTTTACATTTCATTTCAATTTCTTGCTTTTTCTAACCCTGTTTCATTTCCTTCCTCCCAAAGGGACAAGGGAGGTGGGCAGAGGCTGAGGCAAGCCTGCCTGCTGCCTAAGGAAGGAGGCAATTACAGAGGCTGCATCCGAAGTCAGTGCCTTCGGTGGAGACCAGGCAGCCTCTGGATAGCTCTGTCCATTACATGGCACAGAGCCTCCAAGTGCACCTAGCTGCCAAGACCACTTTAATGTTATGCTGCTGAAGAGATGGGCTGACAGTCCTGGGGTCCAGCTTCTTGCAGGGAGAGAAATTTCCACCCCTTTGAATGCTCTGTAGTGAGGACTCTGTCAGGAAGTTGAGTCCTTGTGGCCAAATGAGTCCTTTGTGCTGAGGCTGGACATCAGTTAATGTCCTCTGCCTTACTCCCACGGCCCTTTTCTCTGTCTGATTCTGGAAGGAATCCAGGGGCCTGAAGGTTGCTTTTGACAGCTCCCATTCTCAGCAAAATGAGCCCTCAAATGGAGTGAGTACAAAGCAAACTTTATTCAAAATCTCCAAATATGGATGTTCCCAGCCAATAAAGGACAATGCATAACAAGAATTTATATCTGGATATACTTCTACAATCTAATACTTGTCAATGCAACAGAAATGAGTGGCCTTACTATTTAAAATTGCTAAGTCTTCAAATCCTAAGAGTTACTCTTAGGTGGATGGTTTGCCAGAGAAATCTTCCTCAAGTTTGGAGACTACATTCTAAAGGCATTGGATCTTGGAGCATCTACAGATGGGAACCTCAGCAAAAGATGCAGGAATCACACATCTTAGAGCACTGACTCCCTTTTCATACCCTTCCTTAAACATAGGTTTACAACATTACCTGATCAAAAAACAAGACCAATACGGTCAAAAAGGAGATGGGTTTGTGCCACAGTGTAGTCAGGATGGAACACCCTGACCTCAATACTGATCAAGATCTAGGCATCCTATGACTGCCACAGAAAGGCATCTTTCTGTGAAAGTTCTCGCATCTGTGACTCCGTTCCTTTTTAAACTACTTCCCTTAGCCTTGTTTATGCTAGCTTGGCCTACCTTAAACTCAGTGCAGCCTGAAGTCTACTAAAACCATACAATGCAAGCTAAAAGGATTAAGATTTAATGCAAAAGGCTACATCTCTCTGAGAACAGATTGTCAGATGCATTCCACCCAGCTCTACTAAGTCCATAGCTTAACCCTGGGAATGACTTTAATTCACTCTCACTGCTGGGCTGGGACAGAACCCACATCAAGATCTGAAAAGTATCACAGGCCAGGCTTCCTCTCCCACCTTCCCATCACTGACTGGAGCTGGACTGGAATGTGTTACATTTATTAAGTGAGTGGCAAAATCTCAGTCCCAGTTCTGTAGGACAGGCTCTCATGTTACCCTGTCTGCCTGCTTCCATAAAACACGGAGACTCAATGGGCTGCCTGCAGAAAGTGGCATTTCTACTTCGCCTTGGAGTAGAAGGGCAGGATGAGGAGAGCTGGTGGGCTTGCTTGATATGTGTCAGGGGAACTCATCCTGGTGCTACCTGGGCTTTGTACTGCCTGGGTTTCCCTTTACTGCCTCACCAGAATACCTGATTGTATCAGCTAACAGAGCAGGTCAGTGCTGCAGGTGATGACCAGAGAAAAAAGGCCAGGGGACATAGCAACAGTGGTGGCTAAATAACACATGCAAGAGTTCTGCTCTGCAGGTCCTTCTCACTCTCGGGCTTTCAGCACATCATGAACATTTGCTAAAACCTTCCCATGGGTTTGCACTTTATGGGGGTGATAACATCAGCTGCCCTCTTGTGGAGAGCCCCTTCCCCAATAGTATTTGATTAGATCAGCAGTGTGTGGGTCAGATTTGTCCTTAGGAAAGCTTGCTGACCCAGCTCTGAAGCAAGTGTTGGCCATTGATGGCCCACCAGGGTTCCTACTCTGGCTAACTCTGGCTTTAAAAAAAGTTGGAAATAATTAGACACTGGGGTCTTGGGCCCCCAGTTGGAAATAATTAAAACCTGACGCCACCAAGCCTCTCCTCCCTACCTCCCCCTTGCCTTCCTCTCTCTCTCTCTTTCTCTCTCTGTCTCTCTCTGTTCCTTCATCTCTCTGTCATGCCTTGTGGGTTTCTTGTTTTGTTCTCTCTTGCTTGTGGCTGTGTTTTTGATGTAGCAGCAGCTTGGTTTTTAAGAGATGGAGGGGGCCACCCAGCCCTCTGCATGTATAAAGGTTTTTATACCTCAGCCCTTGCATGAGCGCTAGATTTCCCCTACCACATGCTATTTTACTCTGTGCCAGGATGGGATCAGAAGAACCCCACATCTTCTCACTTATAAACTGCACTTTGAATTTGGGACTAAGACTTTTTAGCTCCTTTGTATGTTGTAGCCAACCAAAATGAAGCTGAGCAGGACTAGAAGAAGCCTGCTATTAAATGAAAACTCTTCTGAAACTTTAATTCTAACTTAGAAGCAAACATACATAAATGGTGGGTCTAGAGAACAAGTGATCTAATGTGAACTCCTTAAAGCAAGGCCTAGGACTGAGTGGGCATTCTTATTCATGCAGAGATGGGATTTCCTAGGATAGAGTGCATCACATTAATTTGTATTTGTGGGGGGGGG
>NW_005843329.1:53313-64613 GCF_000455745.1 Alligator sinensis | reverse complement strand
ATGTTCATTGTTTGTTTGTTGTGGGGGGGGGGGGGGGGGGAGGCAGGCGTATTTTGTACATCTGTGTGTGCGTAAGAGGAAGAAAGAGAAAGAAAGCTCAGTCATGTTGTCTTAGGAATTCTTTGAGATTACAGCTGTAGACGTTCCTCCAGGTCACATCTCTTTACCTTACTTGGAGCCCAAGGGTGCTTGTACAAGTGACAAAATTGGCCTTTTCCACCACTTTAATGGTGTTGCTATTTACATGTTCGGCAGTGTATTCCACTTTAATTTTGTGATGATGTACATGTTTGGTGGCATATTTCACTTTAAATGACATTGTTACATAGCAAGGTAAAACCCATCTGAGGTATTTTAGTTTGCTACGTAACAAAGTGCAACAGTGCATGGGGTGCTGGAAGCCCAGATGTGCTCAGGGAAGCTCTGTCTTGGTGGGCTTCCAACGCCCTGTGCACCATCCCTGCTGCCTTCTCCTGCCGCCAGCACACCCAGCCGCCCTCCTGCTGCCTAACCACTCAGGGGGCAAGCCAGCTGATTTCTGGGTGGTCCCAGGCAGTGGGAAGGCGGTGGAGACAGTACATGGGGCGCTGGAGGCTACCTGCCTCTCTTGTGGCAGGAGAGACAAGCTGCCAGTGGGCTGAGCGGTCCCTGAGCTGCGGGGGACCCTGTTCCTTCCCTCTACGGTGGCAGTGACCCCCAGCAGCACCCGCCCACTAGCAACTGGCCCGGGCAGTCCTGGGGGGGCGCCGCCACCACAAAGCAAAGCACTGGGCCCCACGCAGCTCAGGGGCTGTGTGACCTGGTGGCAGCTCATGCAGGCAGGCTCGACTGAGAGGGGTGGGAAAAAAAAGTGGTGAGGAGCCTGATCTTTTTCTTTTCCTCTCTCGAAGTCTGAGCTGTGCAGGGCCCGGTGCTTCCCTCTGTGGTGGCAGTGCCCCCCGGGCAGCACCTGCTTGCTAGCAGCCCACCTGGGTGGTCCCAGGGGACACTGCAACTATGGAGGGAAGCACTGGGCCCTGCACAGGTCCCGAGGACTGCCTAGACTTCAGGAGGAAAAAAAAAATATCAGGCTCCTCGCAATTTTTTTTCCCCCCCTCAGTCAAGCCTGCCTGTATGAGCTGCCACCAGGTTGCACAGCCCCTGAGCTGCGTGGGGCCCAGTGCTTCCCTCCACGGTGGTAGCACCCCCTATGACCACCCAGGCCAGGTGCTAGCGGGCAAGTGCCACCTGGGGGGTGCCGCAGCCGTGGAGGGATAGACCAGGGTCTCCTGCACCTCAGGGACTGCTTGGCCCACTCGCAGCTCGCCCCTCCCCCCCGCTGCGGGAGAGGCTGGTAGGCTCTGGGGAAGGAGAAAAAAAAGGATCAGGCCCCTCACTGCTTTTTTTTTTTCTGGTGGAGCCTGGGCGGGGGGGAAGCAGGTGAGCTGGCAGGGGGGCATGATGCACTGTGATGCCACATGACATTACAGAAGTCCCTAAATTGAAACAATGTTTTTTAAATGACACAATTAAAAACACACCAATTTAAAACCCACTGTTTCAGTTTTGGGACAATTAAACTCCCATCGCATGTACAAATACCCCAAGACAATACTAGATCACTGCTGCTGTTCCAGCCAATTCCATATGGCTTTCAATCCCCACTCCTTTTACTATGGGGGCTGCAAGTTCTTCTCTTGAAAAGATGATTCCCAGGGTTTCTAGACCCTTCAGCACTGAGCAATGGCTTCTGGGCACCTTTCACTTGGCTCAGCCTCAGTCCTTTCCCTCGATCCTCTAAGCAATCCCTTCTCCCTCAGTTTACACACCTGCCCACTTGCAGGCTACGAGTGACCAGTGCCGTAGCAGCGAAGTTTGGCGCCTGGGGCAAAGCCTGCAGCAGCAGCCCACCCATTGACCTGCACACAGATCTGGGGGACACACGCTCCCTCCGTCCCCCCATGCTTGCCTAGGAGTGCACGCAGCAGTGGGAGCCGCCCTCCCCCCATCCCCGCACCCCCTCAAACGAGCCGCTCACAGCTCCATCTCGCGCCTCACCCCAGGTGGGCAGTGCCTGTTGGTGCCCCTTCACTTTGGCACCCAGGGAGGTTGCCCTACTCGCCCCTCCCCTTGCTACAGCACTGAGTGACTACCCCAAAAGTATCTAAAGTAAGAACTAGCAATCATGATATATACTTCACATATGAAATACCCTCCCCAGGCAGGCCTGTCATCCATTCCCGTGTCAGTGAGCACAGTAAAAGTAGGCAGCTGGATCATTATATTGTTGGATTAGCTAATAAACAGGGATCTGGCTAAAACAGAGAGAGATCTCCCATTTTTTAGAAAAGCAAAGAAACATGCTGGTTGTGTGAGTATGTGAAGTTGTTTCTCTAGCATTTTCTGGGTTTTTAGCGCTTATGGACATGAGCTCCCAGTGCAAAAGGCTTAATGCAGTCTGGGTGAATCAACACGGAAGAACTGAGTAGCATCAGGGAAGCAATATCACCTCTATATCTGGCATTAGTGAGACCAATACTAGAATACCAAATATCAGTCTGGTGTTTGCTTTTTAAAGAGGGTATTGAAAAACTGGAGAGGGTTCAGAAGAGAGCCAGAAAATATTTCAAGGACTGGAGAAAATGATTAACAGTGAAAGAGTTCTGACATTCAGCCTGCTTAGCTTAACAAAGGAAAAGAAAGAAACTCAACTCTGGTTCAGTGCCTGTCTACTGGAGTGATCTTTGAAATAGCTGACATGAGTTGAACAAGACCTAATAGCTGAAAGTTCAAGTCAGAACATTTCAAACCGGAAATAAAATGCAGATTTTTAACAGTAAACAACTTGTCAAACAACGCAGAAAATTCCCCGTCACCTGGAATCCACAGGCCAAGACTAGAGGTCTTTCTGAAAGACCCGATCTAGTGTACTCTTAAGTTAATGGGTCTGGTACAGAACCACAGAATGAGGTCCCCCAAGCCTGTTCTATAGCAGGGCAGAGGAGTGGATGATAACATTGGTCTTTGGTCTTAAAACCCTTTGGTCTTAAAATTTATGAATGAAATGGGCAGATGTTGTAACTCAGGGGCTGACATTTTATTATTCTGCTGTTCTTTCTTTAGATAGCCCCACTCCTGGAGGGTGTCTGGAGAGGAAAGCAACAGGTGGCTTTTAGTAGGGTAAAATAGTGTCAGTGCCCTCCCAGCCCCCACCTAACAGATGGAACCAAATTCAGGTGTGTTATGACAGATGAAAGATAAAACAAAGTCACAGTTCTCCTGGAGGGCTTATTTTTAAATTTCTAAGTATATTGGAGTTTTAGTGGAAATCATGATCAATACAGGTTGGGCATTTCATCTCCTTTCTATGCTTTCCCTTTCTTTATCCATTTCTCTCTTTCTTTCCCTGAACGTATTTTGCAACTAACCTTCTATTTTGACTTCAGCAAAACCAAAACTACAAAATCTTTCAGTACATCTTCAAGGGTGTTAGGGACCTGCATATTCAGAGCCATTGCGCGTCAAAAGTTAGACCCAAATATTCTTGTGGACACATGAAGAGATGAAAAAGGAAGAGAAAAATAAGGGAAAAAATATACAGGGAAGATGGAAGTAGAAGGAGTGAGAGGTATCATTCTACTGAGATAGTTTAGAAAAAACAGAAAGAGTTAGATAGATTCATGAAGAGAAATTATAGAAAATTAGGGTTAGAAGGGACTTCAGGAGGTCATCTAGTCCAACCCCTTGTTCAAACAGGACCATCCCCAACTATCTCAACCCAGGCAAGGCTTTGTCTAGCCAGGTCTTAAAAACCTCCAAGCATGGAGATTCCACCACCTCTCTGGGTAACCTGTTCCAGTGTTTTACTACCCTTCTAGTGAGAAAGTTTTTCCTAACATCTAACCTAAACTTCTCTTGCTGCAACTTGAAACTGTTGCTCCTTTTTCTGTCATCTGTCACCACTGAGAACAGTCTAGCTCCATCCCCTTTGGAACCCCCTTCAGGTAGTTAAAGGCTGCTATTAAATCCCCTCTCAGTCTTCGCTTCTCTAGACTAAATACGCCCAGTTCCCTCAGCCTTTTCTCAGCAGTCATGACCCTCAGTCCCTTAACCATTTTTGTTGCCTTCCACTGGACTCTTTCCAATTTGTCCACATCCTTTCTGTAGTGGTGGGTGCCCCAAAACTTGGCACAGTACTCCAGATATGGCTTCATCAGTGCCACATACGGCAGGAGAATCACTTCCCTCGATCTGCTGGCAACACTCCTACTAATGCAGTTCTAGAAACATGAAAATACCAAGTTCTAGAAACATAAACTGGGGAACAGAGAGAAAGCATTGGGGGAAATCTAGTCGGGGAAAAGGTGAAAAACAAACAAGAAAGATACATAAATTCAGTGATAAAGAAGAAAGCCAGAATGTGTGTAGTAAAAAAATGAATCCTTTGTAGGTTATCATCAGTAGTAATCTGCTTTGTGCATGATGAGCTGTGCATGCTCCTCTGCTAACAGAGAATATGGACAACTTTGGAGGGGAAAAAATATTTCTTATCTAAAAATAAGAGTTTCATCTTGGGATAGGTGGAGCAATGTGGGCACTAATAATAATTCAAAGGCTCAAAGTGTATTTGCCAGCCCAGAACATAGCGTGCAAGTGGGGCGAGAGCAACATTTCTCCTTGGACAACACTGCAAGCTTCTTGGAATAGCATAATATTGAAAAAATGAGCCAAAACATAAGAAAAGAAAGATAGGTACTGTTATTATCAAATTGAAAGAAAGAAAGAAAGAAAGAAAGAAAGAAAGAAAGATCCATCAGTAATTAGGAAACTGTATAAAATTATAAATATTTAGTAAATTACTTTTCTTACCTACTTTTTGCTTTTTTTCTTCTGCCCGCCTATGTCTGTCTGTCTGTCTCTCTCTCCTTGTGCTGGCTACCAGGTGTAAATGATCTGAAAACAACTGAAACAACTGAGGAACACAATGGCAATTTTCAGAAAGCTGCTCAACTGGCGTTGGTTCGTCTCTCCCCTCCTCTCATAGGACAGTCCCAATAAGGTTTCAATAGCAGTTGAGGTCTGCTCAGGTCCCTGCACCGCCTTCTTGTTTGCATGTGAATTTCCCATAAACATTTGAGTGCAGTTCTTGGGGTAAGAACTAGTGACTACAGGACCTGAGAAAAAATAATATGCAAAGCAGAGAGAGCCTGGTAGCCATACATGCCCTTGTGAAAGGCCAGGATTGGGCCAGGGCTTTGGAAGGTAAATGATTAGAGACCTGCACTGTTTTACTGAGCCATGATTTGGGACCTTACCACTGTCGATGAGGGTGCTGGGTAAGCAGACCCAGGAGCCTTCTGTGCCTAACCCAGCTTCAGGACAAACCCCAGGGCAGAGAGACAGTTCATCCTTTATGTCCCACGCAGCACATGGCTACCAGAGGAGGCCACATATTGCTCATTCCATGTGTCGTGCTAGGAAATGGGCTGTAAAACCACAACACCCACTAGCCAGGAATGAATCGGGTCCTTTCAGAAAAGAGATATATAGCTGGGAGAAGACCCTGAGTGTGAGGGGAAGGGGGATCTCCAGGGGAATATGGCAAGGCCTGGGTTGAGCAATGAGATGGGAGGCAGTGCCTTTATCAAGCCCCTCAGGATGTTAACGTAGTCTCTCCTGCTGCTGAATCTCAGCAATTTCCCCTCTTTGTGGGGTGGGGGAGGGGTCTTTTGTGGTTTCCCACCCACACCATGCTGGTCTCTTTCTCTGAATTCCAGCCTCAGCCAACAGAGCGGAAACCCACTGAGCCCCAGACATCACTGAGATTTCATCTCTGCCACCCACTCCCTCTGCTCCACACAAGCATGCATGTCCCTGTCTCGGGGGTGACAGAGCCACATTTTGGGTGCTTCTATAGAGCGGGCCCAGGAAAGCACAGTGGTAGTGCACATTATGTGACCTGCAGCGCTTACACAGCATGTCTGGCATTTGCCATAATGAGGCCCTGGGGACAGTACTGACCAAAGGGGAAGAATGCAACAGCTCCCCTGTTGTCTTTATTTGTGAAAACATCAATTGTCCACAAACTGGGACCCCCCCGTCCCTCCAAACCTTTCCTGCTCTGACTTCAGCAGCTGGAGGTTCACTGCTGCTAGGAGAAGATGTCACTACCATGTATGTTAAGTGGCCAAAAAATGACTGGTTTTCAGTAGAAAAAAGAGAGGGCAACATCTCCCCAAGCAACAGCAAGCCACTGGTCACTGCCCCTACACCATGCACTGCTGCCACAACTCTGCTGGAACCAGAGCGGGAGCCACTGCAGGGAAAGTGCCAGGTGTGGGGAGGTGGAGGCAACAAGGGAGGGTCAGGTGCCCCCCCAGCTCCCTTTGGCACCCAGGTCTTGTGCCCTGCTTGCCTACCCATCATTATGTTACTGGAGACACAACCTTCACAACATCCAGATGAAAGCAATGTTTTTTTACATGCCGTTAAATAAAATGGACTTCCAGACAGTCCACAGGTAGACCTAAAAACAAAACCCACCTCTGAAACTGTTTCTCTACCAACGTTCTTTCTGCCATGTCAGTGTCTTCAGGTGGCACTCAGTGATGGGTGACTTTATAAAAACTTAGTCAGAAATGGAAGAGGCCCCAGCTTGGTTACCTATACCAGAGATAAGGGACCCAATGTGGGCCCAGTGTGGGCCCAGAGATAAGGGACCCAATGTGTAGCATGGGTCTAGCATGAGAACTATGAAGATCTGCTCTCCTTGTCCACAGAGTGCCCTGGAGAGAAAATGGAAGAGTAAGATCTGAACACTAACTTTTAACCACTGACTGCCACTAACTTTTAACCACTGATTACCAAATCGGGCAGAATTTGTGAACCACGGCAGTTTCTAGCTGGGGAGACAAGCAACAGGAGACGCCATGTCACGGCATTAAGAACTTGGTTGTCCAGGACTTCAAGAGAAAGAGAGAGGCATTCCACAAGGTTTGGGAAAAGCAGGGCTGACACCTCAGCTTGCAGTGACTCTCAGTAAAACATTGTTTGCCCAACTATAAGGACCGTACAGACTGTGTTTTGGTTGACTAATTGATGCTGGTTTGTTTTAAAATGGCTGCCTTCTGTCAAATGGTAGAATCTCTTCTTTAAGGAATAACGTTTATACCAAGACTTTGGACTTACTAGCGAGCCACAGTGAAAAAAAGGGCTGATGGCATAGAAGGACCTGCCTCAATACTTAAAGCTGCAGGTCTTGCCCTTGAAAAAAGTTAAGGCTAGGGCCTAGCTGTAAAAGGGATATGCGCCAGAGACTGTATGAGGGCTGGGGTATAGCACACTTGGTAAATTCATGGCAGTGGCTCTTTGGGGAGCTCATCCCTGACAATTCTGTGGACAGTTTTCTTTGGATGTTTCACTGACATGTACTGGGCGGACCCTGTTTAGCACGCAAGAACCTCTGGGATTATGACACCCCAAGGTTGCCTTTCTGTAACACTTTCATCTGAGCATCTCAAAGCTCTTTACAAACATTAATTAAACATCAGAAACGTGGCTGGGCGAATAGTATTAGTCAAATGGCCTTGTGATTAATTTCATATTTTTTCATAATTATTTAATATTTTTCTCATAAAGATTTAGTTGCATTTTATATTTCATATAACCCTATTCCTGACTCTTCTGGGAGTATTTTTGATTCCTGGACTATACATGGAGAAACTGAGGCACAGAGTGAGAAGTGAGATCTCAGTTAGGGGTAAGTAAGGAACAGAACTTAGGAGTTCTGATACCATGTCCTGCTTGCTCTAGCTAACCAATCCCTTTGGCTTCACCTCACTGAGAAACAAATCTAAAGCATTTTGGCTCCCATTTTCCCCTCCATCTCCCCCCACTTGCTCTAACCCACCCAATCACAGTGTTTTCAAGAGTTATATTTCTGAGTAGCAGCAGTACACATAGACTTCAAATGGAGAGTCAGATTAGAATGGGGAGAGAGGATGCCCATAAACATAAATGGGCATTAGGGACTGGTGATAAACTTCAGTGAGATCCAGGAGAATTCCCATAACTTCTTGGAGAGACAGAAAAGCTCACGCCATCATTTGACAGTGGAGGAATGGCTGTGCTTTTATAAAAAGAAAAGAAAACCCAGTTGCCCATATATTTCATTGTGAATGTTTAAAAGTATGATGGAGACTGAGCGGCTACCCATAAACTGTATTGGGGAGGAAGAAATGCCAAGTCAACAATGGTATCTTGAAAGTAACATCTCTGAGCAACTTCAAAGATAAGCTTTTTCTTTGCAGCACAACAGCTGACACCTGTTGTAGCTCATGAAGAAAAGTTTCAGCTGCCAGACAGAGGAAGACAGGAATGGAATAAGCCTGTTGCTAATGAGACTTTTATTACACCCACCAGTATTGAACTCACTAGAGAAACTACACTCAGACCATCACAGAGCAATCAGTGGAGAAGCACTGTCTGGTCAGCATCATCTGTCAGGGAACCGTATTCTGGATCAGAATCAGTTTCTGATAAACTGGCATCACAAGGAAGATCTGATCATTCTTGTTGGAAACGAGCTCTTTTCTGACTTCTGAAGAGGGACTCTAACTAATTGCTGTCTGGGAAAGAGGGGTCCTTAGCCAACTAACAAGTGAGTAGGGTTTCTTAACCCTCTGTTGCAACCACAAGGAGGAAAACAAAAGCAAGATGCATCTTTGAAAGCAGGAAACAACTTCACTAGCATCAACAGCTGGGGCCAACACAGCCTCTCTGAGTCCTCCTTTATATACAGGTGAGGCTTCAAAGTCCAGTTGCCAGTTTATGTGACATTCAACAGATTAAGACCACACTGGGGTAAAGAATAGGGCTTGTGACATAGAATGGGCTTGCAACCAAGCCCCGGGCTCTAGACATTGGTGTTCTCTTCCCATCTCTGCTAGAACCATTTCGGTGTAACTTTAGGCAAGTGACTTCATCTCTCGGTCTGTTTCCACAGCTATAAAATGGAGGTAATGACACTCAGAGGGTTGCTAGAAGGTGAAGTTCATTTCTACTTGTGAAATGCTATGCTGCTATACAGATGCAGGATGTAGAACAGCATTCAGAGTGGAAAGCTTTTTTTGTCTACACATCCAGGGCCTGGCCTGGAGGTTACTGAAAGCACAATCCAGATAAGCTGCCTATCCTGAATTATGATGCATGACTCAAACTTCATAAGCCTTGTAGCAGCTCAGAGCTACAATTACAGTGGAAATTCTGCCCAGCTCAGTGCAGATGAACCTTAGAGTGATTTACTTTCAAAGTAGTAGTACATTGGGCACATCTACATGAGATGTCTACTGCAGAGCTGCTTAATTAGTGGCCCTGTTAGGGTGCAGGAAACTAATAAACTCCGCAGCAGCAGAGTTTTTCATGCAAAGTAATGCACATGTAGATGCTGACCTAACTGGCTGGGGCATGAGGGCACATGTAAATGTGGTGCCCTAGAGCAATAAACTCTGGCATGATATGTGCAATTTGCACCAGAGTTTATTGCATCACATTATTGAGTGTAGATGCACCCATTGATCCATTAACTGGCTGTTTGTGCACTACAGTTTTTCAAAGTTCAGCTTGGCAGAATTTAGATCTTTTTTTTGAAGACAGAAGACACTTCCCTGATGCAAAAATCATCCTTTGGCCAAATTTCAGGTCCCTGTTCCAACACATGGAAGAGCTCGAGCTGTTCGAAGGAAATGTTATCAGAATTTTTTTAACGTAGGAGCCCAGCAGGGAAATGGTGCCCAAGAATGAATGTTTGGCAAAGCTAATGCAACTGTAAACATGGACTTGATTACTATGAGAAGTGCTGAGCAACCCTAATGATTAGTGGAGATACTAACCTCACCTCTGACTCTAGGCATCAACTAATTATAATGTTCTTTCTGTTATTTCTGGAATAATTCACTACAGATGAGTGAAAATAAAATATTTAGTTTGCAAATTCAAACATTCAAGTCCCAGTAAACGTCCAAATTAAGGTTCTTACCTTGCTTTTGTGCATATACTTTAAAACAGGGGTTGGCAACCTATGGCCTGCATGCCAGATATGGTCCAAGGGGGCCATTAGATCTGGCCTGTGGAGCCGGCATTTTGGTGGCATTCAATGGTGGAGGCTTTGTCTGCGCTGCACCAAGGCTGGGTGTCTCAGCAACTGGGTGGCCAGGTGGTGGGGAGAAGTAGCAGCAGCTAGGTCCTAGCACCAACCCATCTTGGACCCAAGCTTGGCCATTCTAGCTTGCTGATGGAAAACATTGCTGACCACTGTTTAAGATATACTCTTTAATTGCATGATTACATACTGTTTATCCCTCTTGTAGTGGGTAAGAGACTTGGGAGGAACCCAAATTTGACAGCAGTCATTGGAACAGTGAAGAGTGCAGGTCATGCTCTCTGCTTGGCTCCATTTCCATGCACCTTTCCCAGGATACAGGAGAGAAAGGGCAGCTGTTGCTTCAGTCCTGCAGCTAGCACATATTAAGAGCAGTTTATATAAGTAGCCACATGGAGCTACATTCTGCTTATTGGAAACACCTTGCACTCTCTCTCCTGAACACAGCCCCTTTGGCCCCCTGAGGGTTTCTGTGGTTCTTTGAGCTCCCCCAGTTTGCAACTTTCCATAATTCAGAACTCTTGAGCTGTGCACAATTGTCCTAGGTGGGGGGTTTCTCAAAGACAGTACAAAGAGGAGTTAACTTCTCTCTGTTGTCTCTGAGACTGATGGACTGAGAGCCAAGCTCAGTATCTCAGATGGATGCCAAAAGGGTCTTCTAAGGTGACAAGACTGTAGTTCCAAAATACCTAGAAAATATGCTGTTACAGACTTGCCTTTAGCAGGCTTTGTTTTATGCCTGGAGCATGTGTGCCCTCTTCACTTTTTAAGCTAGCCCCATCTGCTTTCTTTACTAATATGATGATAGGTAGGCAATAGGGGCCAAACTGGTCATGGAGTTCTGAGGTGATAGTGTGTGAGGAATCTGCCTTGTTTGTCTTTGAGTTGGTGTTTACAGGTCTCATTACAAATTCCCCACTAGAGGAAGGAAGCACGTGGGCCACATAAGATCAATGAGGGGCAATGGCTGGGAGTGGTTTGCATAACCTCTAAATTTTAGTAGAAGGGGAAATCAAGTAAATGAAGATAGTGCAATAGGTAAATGAATGAAAGTGGGTAGAAGGATGGGAAGCAGGGAGAAGGAGTACCAAATAGCAATGAGAACAAGAGTCAGGGAGAAAATACAGCTATTGAAAGGGTTGTGCATAAACCTGCTAAGAAA
>NW_005843329.1:0-53303 GCF_000455745.1 Alligator sinensis | reverse complement strand
AAAGGTGTGAGCTCAGCGCTGTACCCAGATTCCTGGCGGCCCGAGGCAAGCTTTTAGTATCGGGCCCCCTTTTACCAGAAATAATGCTAATAATAATTTTTAAATTACCATTTTCAGGCCCCCTTTCTGTCTGGGCCCTGGGTCACCGCCTGGTTTGCCCATGCCCGTGTCCAGCCCTGTGTGAGCTGTAAAAAACAATGGAGATGCTTGCACAGCCCTGTAGTCTGAGCAATAGAAAGGAGGAACTGGAATTACTGGTAAGGAATGTTAAAAAAAGATATGATAGGGGTCACAGAAACATGTTATCATGATGGTACATAGCTATTGAAGAATGTGTTATTCAGAATTATAGGAAACTAGGGTTGGAAGGGACCTCAGGGGGTCATCTAGTCCAACACCCTGCTCAAAGCAGGACCATCCCCAACTACATCATCCCAGCCGAGGTTTTGTCTAGCTGGATCTTAAAAATTAGAAAAGCTAGAAATAGAAATATAGATGGTGTAGTGGCATTGTGTGTTAGTGAGGTGATAGACTATAATGAAATAAGGAGAGATAGCTGGGAGAAAGCAGAATCAGCTTGAATCAAAATAGCTTTGGCAAAAGAGGCTGTCTTGCATAGGTGGCAGAAGGGAGGTGCTAATCGGGCTTTTCCCCCCGAAAATGCAGGGCAGCAGGTATGGCTGCAGGGCAGCCCTGCCACAGGCTGCTGCAGCAGTGGGAAAGGTTCACACACACTCAGATACCCTGTGCAGCCAGGATCACAGCTGGCCCAGCAGACAGGTAAGTTTCTTTCAATTTGTTTTCTTTATGACTGCCTGAGCTTGGGGAAGAGGGTGCGATCGAGACCCCCGCAGTGCAGGAGGGAGTGTGGTAGGGGCAATGGCGAATCATTCACCCCTGCCCTGCTCCCTGCTGCACTGTGGTTCCATGACCCAACCTGGCCAGGGCCCCATTCATGGTGAATGGGGCCCTGGGCTGGGCCGGGTTGTGGAACAATTGGAACCCAGCGGCTCCTCCAGAGGCATAGTGCTGGGGAGTCAGGGGGTGTGGGGGGGGCACTTGGCCCCCCAATCTTTGCATAGGGAAGGCAGGAATCAGCTCTGAGCTGGGCTCTGCCTGCTCCCTGCCTCTGCGCCTCATTGCCGCCTTTGAAAGTGGCACAGTTCAGTGCCATGTTCAGCACTGGGTGGCATGGTGCGACACCATGTGCAGCAGTAGGCAGGCCGGGCAGCTACACACATGGTGCTGCGTCACTTTCAAAGGCAGCAGCGAGGCATGGAGGAAGGGAGCAGGCAGAGCCCATCTCACATCTGCAGCCTGCCTTTGCCCTGTGCAAAGATTCGGGGGCCATGTTCCCTCCCCACTTTGGCTCCCCAGTGCTGTACCTCTGGAGGAGCCGCTGGGCTGCACTGGGCTCTTCCTGGGGATGACTCGGAGCTCTGCGCTATGGAGCTGGGCTGGCTCAATCCCTTTCCCTGTCACCCCAACTGAGCCCCACGACCTGCACTGCTGGCTTCATTGTGCAGGGCTCGGTAGGGCTGGCCCTGCACACTGCCACCATCTGCAGCCAGGGACTAGGGTGGGAGCACGGGGAGCTGCACGCTATGGGGCCAGGTGGGACTGGCCCTGGTTGCTGCCACCACGTGCAGCCACTGGTAGGCTTCCAAATTGCTTTAACATTGTATATATCAAAAAAACATTGCCCAACTGATTGTGTTCTCTCTCTCTCTGTCTGTGCATCTATCTATCTATCTAGATAGATATCTATCTATCTATCTATCTAGATAGATCGATCGATCTATATATATAGTGGTCTTTTGTTTTAATTATGGAAGAACATGGATTTCAGGGTATTTTACAGAGTGACTTTAGGATTTTTTTATCTGGGATTTTTCAGTTTTTTGATAGGGACCACCAGAATTCCTGCTAGGGAGGCAAGTGTCAGGACCCAGGCAGAGGAGCCTGCTCAGAGCTGGCATCCAGGACCCAGCTGCAGGTGGCTGACCTCCTGGCCACTTGGGGCCAGGAGGACATGCTTTGACAGTTCAAAGCAGGCCACCACACTGAGAACATTTTCCAGGTGATAGCTGCCCAGATGGCCAGGCAGGGGCACACATGGCAGTAGTGCCACACAAAGGCCAACTCTGCAGCCACAGCCCACTGGCAGTTGGCCCAGAGGTGCAGATGCCTCTACTGGCCATGTAGACTCCATCTGAGTCTGGCAGGCCTGCAGCCTTGGGGCCACATGCTGTTGCAGGGACTTTTTCTTTTGAGGGAAAAAGAAAAAGGAGCAACTATTGGCTCCAGCAGAGCTGAAACTCCAGCCTTAGGGAAGAGAACTGGAAGAACAATAATGCAATCTGTAGATGAGGGCTGTTGGGAAGTCAATTGACCACAAGGTAGCTATATTTCTGAGTATGCTGGATGCATATAATAGTCTGCAACTGGGACAACCAGACTAGGCTGATTATGAGTTACTGATCAAAAACTTTAAGGAGTACTGCACTCCAAAAAAAGAACGAGACCTTTGAAAGAGATTAAATGCACATGAGGTAACAAAAAGGAGAATCCTTTGGGGGATTTGAAAAGGGTCTCAGACTGCTGAGTCAATCCTGTAATTTTGGAGAACTCCTAGACTCCATAGTCAGAAATCAGACAGTAATAGGGATCAGAGACATACAGCTCAGGAAAAAGTTGCTGGAGGGTCTTTATCTCAAGCTAGAAAAAACTATCAGGAAGCTGAGATCACCCAGACCAGAGTGAACTCTTTAGAAGGAAAGCCAGATGCTGAAATTGTTGACCACATAATAAACCCTCCCAGAAAGGAACAAAGACAAAACAGAAATTGCCAGGGGAGGTGTGAAAAATTGCAATCAGGAAGAACTTAAGAATAGCACCATAAAAAACTGTACACAGTGTAGTAGCAAACATAGACCATAGATAACAATACCCTGCTTTTGGACAATGCTGCAACAAGTGCAAAAGACTGAATCATTTTGCAAGAGTCTGCAGAGAGGAGTGCAAACAGAGAGGAGCAAAGTGCAAGCACCGCACAGCGAGGTGAACTGCAACACTATAAGCAGCAATGAAGAAGACCTGCAAGCAGGAATTGCACAAGTTGCAACATCCTCAGAAGAATGCTGGAAACAAACGGAACTCCCGGGACTTTTAAGCGGGACACTGATGCGCAAGCCAGTGGTATACCTGACATGACTGTAAAGGGTTTGAAAATGAAAGCGAGTGTTCATAGCCACTAGATAAGGCTCTCAGCTTGTAGAGGAGAGCTGATTCTTCCTGTTGACACGTGTGCGCTGGAGATAAAGGTAAAAATTGGTAATGAAAAAATTCAGATTGTGGTTGTGCCAGGAAAACGTACCTATATTAGAGCTAAAGACCTGTCAGATACTAGGTCTTACTCAGAGAAAATATACCATAGAGGAGCATAGTAAAATGCACCAGAGCTAAAGCCACTCTTTCTTTCAGTCTGTTTTAGTTAAAGCCCTGGAAACATATGCTATGGGTCTCCAGTGCTCTCCGTGCTTCTGCCTGAGTGCCACCTCCTTAGAGACATCTGTAGATGGTTTTTTGTTTGATGCTTGCTGTTGTAGAATTTAAGCACTAGAGGCTTTTGTTGTAACTGTTTTAGGTTATCTGTCACGTGGCTGGAGAGTTTCAGCTAGGGTGGAGCCCGTAGTAGCTCTTTTCCCCCCTGAAAGCTCACTCCATGCCATGCAATCACCTGGTTTCCACCACTCCGGGTACCATGTCGTGTTGTGCTGTGGGTTCAGTTCACTGTGTCAGGAGCCACTTTAACAGAGGTTTCTCTGTTCATGCTGGCAATACCCAGGCAGCCATGGGACTCCTTGCTTGCTTGGCTCTGTCCAACTCCACCCATCTCTAGCTATGTGTTAACAGTGATATCCTGGAGGGGTGATGGGTGGCAGCCTAAAAACCCTGAAGGTAAACAGTCCTCACAGTGGGATGAGAAGCCTATGGCTAGAGGGCTCTGGGGGATCAAGGTACTCTGCACATCATCCACAGAGTACAGTGCAGCAAGAGTCGCTTGCAGTGTAGCAAGGGGAACGGGCTCCAGGGTGGAACGGCACTGAACATCGAGGCCACAGGGGCATCTCAGGCTCACTTGATGCATCAGGGGCCATGCAGTGGTGGGGAGGCAGGGGCTCGTGCAGCACATAAGGGACAGTAGCTGGGGAGGGGGAGGGGGAGGGGGGACTCACATGGCACAGCATCTAGTTCAGGGGCGGGCAATTATTTTGGGCAGAGGGCCGCTTACTGAGTTTCGGCAAGCCATTGAGAGCCGCATGACAGGCAGCCCAGGGCAGATTAATATTAATTTTCTAAATTTTTTAGCAGCCCCTCAGGCTGAATAGAATGGCCTGGTGGGCTACATCTGGCCCCCGGGCCACATTTTGCCCACCCCTGATCTAGTTCATGCAAGTGCACCCTGGAGTTGTTCACCTGCTTGGTTTATAGCTGGAGGGGGGACTATGTCCCCCAGCTACTTAGAAGCTGGACAGCACTTTTTGAGCACAGCCACCTCGTGGTTAGGTCATTTGACCTCTGGGCAGGCAAGAGAGGGACCTCTGTAGGCACTGGTGGAAAAGAGGAGGTCAGAGGGTGTATGGTTCAGTGAGGTGGCTGCTGCCCTGGATGGGAGAGTGTTCTGGCCTGAACTCTTATTCCTTGCAAGGATGGAATTTTCTTGGTACTTTTTATCCAGTGAACAAGAAATGCAAGATGCAGTTGGTTCACTTCAAGAGGAGGCTGGAGAGTGGGCTGGGCAATATGGGTATCTAGCTGTGGCCTGGTAGGTGGAGCATGGTGCAGAGATGCAGGTTCAAACCCACCTCTGAGTGAGGCGAGCCTAGATCCTGCACCTTCTGCTCCCTGGGCACGTGCCCTAATTGCTAGGTTGTTAAGCTAAAAAAGTGGCAGGAGGAAGAGGGAGCAACCTTTTTGGTAGGCTTGCCACAAAATAAGCTCCCCACCCTCCCTGAATGCCGCTCCAATCCCCTTCCCCTGCCTGATCTGCTGCTCTGCTTTCTGTTCGCTACCCTATCTACCACCGTGCTCCTTCCCTGTCACATGCTATACACAGAGGTTGCCCATGCCACATGTTGGCCACCCGTGGTCTAAAACATAGAAGGGCAATCCTCCTCCTACATTTTGCTTCCAGCACGTACGTGTGCAAGGCAATTCTTTTTCATCACAGGGCAAAATAGAATCTGTGCATGTACCAAACACTGCAATTACATGGCTGTATATGTGCCATTTAGGTATGTGAAGTGAAATAGGATTTAGCTCTAATTAACTTTTTTTTTCCTAAAATTTCCATAAGCACAACAATGATGAGCAAAAAGCCATTTGGCTAATGTAAATGAATGTATGGAAATGGAAATTACTATAACCAAGGTGCATACAAAACTCAAAGAATCCAATACATCTAGTTTTTCTCCATTCCAGAACCCAGAAAGAACTGGCACACAAAATTGCAGGTCCAATAGCAAAGAGCTTACCTAAATTTATAAAATGGCAGGTGATGTGGTATGATTTGCGAACTATAGACCCCTGAGTCTGAATTTAATAGCATGGAAGGCTACTGAAGGAAAAAATCATTCCAGGCATGGAGGTAAATGAAAAATGGGATAAAATGCAGTTCATTGTGCTAATCTAATATGATATCTGCCTTTGCTGAGATAAATGATTTTCTAGATCAGGGATATGCAGTATGTGCAGTCTTAAGGCTTCAGTGGGGTACTTGATACTACGCCAGTTGGGAAGTTCCTGGTTTAGCTGGAGAGGCTGGGGATTCTTGGAGTAATGTGGGATAGGAAGTAACAAAAAGGAGGATGGGCTAAAGTGAGAATTGCCAATAGCCAAGCTAAATGGGGGAGTGTGTTGAAAAGAGAACCATTGGGTTAGAGGGAGGTTACTAGAGGAGATCCTCAAAAGTCAGGCTTTTTTTCATAAAAAAGTAGGAATGTGCAAATCAGATGTGCAAAAGCACAAACTTGGGAGGCATTGTCACTATGGAGAAGCATTGTAATACCACACAGAAGCCACATCTACACCAGGTGCTGACTGTGCTGTCATTACTGTGCAGTCATTTAGTACTTGTATAAACAAATACTAAATGACTGTGCAGGAACCTGAGTTGCTGCGCAGTCGTGCAAAGGAACAGCTTTTTCGTGATTCTGGCTGCGTAGTAGCTTGGGACTCAATAGCTGGAAACAGCAGAGGAAGATAAAACCCTGGGTTTACTAGTTGATCACTGGCTGCCTATGAGCCATTAATGTGATACAGCCATGAAATGCCAAATACTGACAGTATTAAGTGAGGTATTTTCAGTAGATTAATGCAATTGTACAAGACATTGGGCAAAAATACCTATCTTAGGTGCAGTTTCATTATACAATATAGTTGCCTCCAAAAGAACTCATTGGCCCAGGAAATCCTTCCAATCCTCTTGCTCAGCTACCTCTTTTCCTATCCATGTTTTGCCCACTCGCCTGCTTCTAAACTCTGGGTTCCTCTCTGCTCCATGATTTGCTTCCGCTGAATATCTGTAGATTCATTTGTTCTGCCATCTCACAGTGTAGTTTTGTGTGATGTCGATGACACAAGGTGGCAGCATAACCTCAGACCAGTAGGAGCAGAATTTGCAGGTGGATTAGAACAAGGGCACTAACCAGGTTGCTCTGACCTTCAGTCCCCCACAGTGACTTGGAGGGGGATTTCCTGAGGTGATACTGTATATTACCTCCTTGTCTGATGTAGTAACTCAAGGCTTCAGACCACAGAAAGCTATGAATGGATGCACAAACCTCAAAATGTATTCTTGACAATGACCCCGTGTACTCTCAAGCATGTGGGATCCATCTCTGAACCCCCTAAAGCACAGAATACATCAGCACCCACCCCCATCTCCACATTCTCCCACTGCAGCCACTGCTTGCTGCAGAATAATTCAAAGTAGTGATAATAAGAATCCTATCCTCTCTAGAACACCAGTTACAATCCACAACAGACCCAATATACTGGCTGGGCCACTTGAGTTTGGCAAAGGCAATTCGACTCCAGGGCACTAGTTTTCATCTGACTGCAGATTGCGTGAGATGGGGCTGTACTTTATGCCAGGGCTCTGGGCATAGTTGAACAGTTAAAAGTGTCTCACGTTGTGCTGTGATGCAGGGTTCTGAATGTGGAAGAGAACAGAGAGCTGCCTGTGGCAGCATGGGACAGGCTTGGAGTCCTGGGCTACTAAGTGGGTGTAAAGTGGGTTATCTAGAAAGGAACATATTTAACACCGGTTCTCCTTGTATTAGTTTGTAGAACTTGCAGACAGCATGGGAACTGCCTAAGAACACCATATTGGAGGCACAAAGCAAATGCTTGCCACAAATAAAAAAAATGGAAAGTGGACCAAAAGAAACGCAGCATGGCTTAATGGCAGAGCTGCAGAGGCAATAAGCAGAAAAAAGCCTTCTTTCAAAAAGTGGAAGTCATATCCTAATGAGGAAAATAAAAAAGCATAAACACTGGCAAATCAAATGTAAAACTATAATAAGAAGCTAAGAGAAAATTTGAGGAGAAACTTGCTAGAGACACACAAGGTAACAATACAGATTTTTTTAAGTACATTAGAAGCCAAAGACCTGCCAGGAAGTCAGCTGGCCTTTTGGATGATTGGTGTGTAAAGGGGTGCTAAAGGATGACAGGCCCATTGACAAGTAACTAAATGCATTTTGTGCATCTGTCTTCACTGTGGAAGATGTTAAGGAAGTTCAATCACCAGATCCGCTCCTGTCTCGGGACAAGTCAGTGAAACTGACCAAAATTGAGACATCAGTAGATGAGGTTGTAGAAGAAATTGATAAACTAAACAGTAGCAAATCACCAGGGCCTGATGGCATTTATCCTCAGGTCCTGACAAACTCAGATCAGAAATTGTTAAATTCCTAACTGCAGTATGCAACCTATCACTAAAAACAGCCTTAATACCAGAGGACTGGAGGGTTACCACTGTGACTCCCTGTAGCGAGGGCCCCTAACCCCTGCAAGGTAGGGAGCCAGCAGCAAAGGAATGCAGTTAAGTAGGCAAAGGCCAGCTGCAGAGCTACATGCAGCCAGGGACACCCACAAAGGGTTAAAGAACAGCAGGAGGGAAGGCAAGAGCAGGCTGCAGGCTGAGCCATGTGACTGGAGAAGGCGGAGCCCCAACCCATTAAAAGTCTGGCTCCTGAGCCAGAGGGGTGAGTCTAGCCCTGCTTCGTTTGCAAGTAGGACTTGTGCAGGCTGGAGAGATGACAGAGGGGAACCCAGCCAACTGGCTACCTGAGTTGCTGCTACAGTTTCAGCAGCCAAAGGGTAGGAGGTGGCTGGGACCTGGGGAGACCCAGAAGGGCTTTATCTATAGCAGGCACAGAGCAATACTGGAGGACCAGATGTGGCTGTAGAGTTAGAAAGGAGACTACAAGGGTGCTTGAGGAGCATGCCAGGTTTTGAGCCCTGTCAGGGGAAAGGGCATGAGACAGGAGTAACCTGAGGCCAAGAAGGCTGAAGGTCAAGCCCCAAGGGGCAGTGAAGGCAGACAGAGGCCAATGAGAGGCTGAGACTGAAAGGCCAGGACAGAGCCAGTGGGTCCAGACTTCTGGTCCACAATCAGAGTAACCTACAGACTAAGGCTAAGAAGGGTGAGGCCTATACAGGAAGGTCAATGATGATGGAATGACATCTGCAAAGCATGGGAGTGGCTGTAGGAGCAGAAGGAGGCCATAAATTCAGTCCTTAAGGCAGTTAGGGCCAAAGGAGTCTGAACCACAAAGAGAGACTGTGCATGGTGGGGTCAGGGCCCCAGACTTTGACAGAGAGAGATGGTATGTTTCAGAGTCAGAGCCCCAAGTCAAGCAAGCCAAGTCAAGCCCATGGAGGATGAGGAAGAGCATCCTGAGCTCACCAGCCTCTAAGGGCAGCCTCCCCTCTTTATTAATACCATCAAGAGCTCGTCAGGACTAGGGTGGCCACCAGAAGATGTCACAGCCACTCTAGGGCATGTCCTTTTACACTCCCATATTTAAAAAAGCTTAGGAGCAGTGGTTTTCAACATTTTTTTTTCAATTTCAGACCCTTAAAAAATTTGAATGGAGGTGTGGACCACTTTGGAAATTTCGAATGGAGGTGCGGACCCCTTTGAATTGTAAGTGCAGTGTCACGGCGGGGTCCGTCAGGAGGGCCGTGATCTCCTCGAGGTCCCTCGCTCCGTGTCAAGGCCGGCCCAAGACACCCTCTTATTCTCGCCCGCCACGTCTTGCTGGTAAATATAAAGTTGGGAGGCTGCCTATGACTCCCTGGGCACGGCTACTCGGGACCTCCGTTCCCGCGGTTCTCCCAGTATGATGGGTGCTTCCCAGGCACCCTAGCCTTATGGGCTGCGTGTGGCTCCTACCAACCCCTAATACCATGCCCCAAGCCTCGCAGATGTACCAGACGTTGGTCCGTCAAAATACACTCCCGCTCCCCCGGGCCTCCTCTGTGATCTAGCCCACTCCGGGCTCTAATACCCAGCTCCTCGCTGGGACTCTCGTCAAGCCCACTCTGGGCCTTCTCTAAAAGTGTGGTCCCACTCAGGGACCCTCTAGAGGGTCTCCGGTCCTTCAGGCCAACCGCACGGGTACCCTCTCTGATCCAGGCTCACTGTACTGCTATCCCCTCTCCTCAGGGAGAACTGCAGCACCTTGCCTCTGTCTGAGGGGTGTTGCTGCACTAGCCTATGGCCGGGCTCGCTATGCCCGTCTCGGGCTTCTCAATATGGCACTCCCCCTCTTCGGGGCTCACCGTGCCCACCTTGGGCTTCTCAATAGTCCCCCCCTTTCTCGGGGACTCGTTGGGCTCACGCTGGGCTCCTCTAAAGTGCGCTCCCCCCTTCTTGGGGCTCGCCACGTCTACGCTAGGGCTTCCTAGCAGCGCCCCCTTCTGGGGCTCGTCATGCCCACACTGGGGCCTCACAAAACTGCCCCTCTCTGGGGCTGGGGTCTCCGTGCCCCACACACAACCCGAGGTCTATATTACCTGCCCGCAACCCACTGGTTGCGCTAGTGCCCTCTTCTGGGGCTTGTCATGCCCCCTCTGGGGTGTCTCATAGCTGCCCCTCTCTGGGGCTGGGGTCTACGTACCCCGCATACAACCCGGGGTCTCTGTTCCCCTCCCGCAACCCACTGGTTGCGCTCCTTGCCGCCAGTTACGTCTTCACTGGCGCACTAGCTGCGCCTTCACCAGCGCTAGGGCACCCCACACTCTCTGGGGTCCCTATGAGGCCTCCTCCAACCCCTACAGCCTCACCCAAACCTCCGGTGTAATAACAGAGCCAAACATAACCACAAGCCTCCTGGCTATAACTGAAACACATGACCTCTGGCTATAACCACATTGCTCCATATAACAGTGGTACTTGCTACTAGGCTTCTCTCCTCACCCTAATCCCCAGAGCTCCTGCCCCTCTGGCTGCTGGCAGGGAACTGCCAGCCCGGCCTCAGCCCTGGGCTTTATAAGGGCCCGGGCCTGCCTCCTACAGGCAGCTGGCTCCCCTTAGTTGCCAAGGCAACCCGCAGCTGCACTCGTTACCCTGGCAACCTTCAGCTGGGCTCGTTAGGCTCTGCCAGGGCTCTCTCTCTCCCTGGCGGTTTCTACTCCCTAGGAGCAGGCACTGAGGTGCTCTGCGACATGCAGGTATTCACATTTTTTGATTGATCATAGTCATCTTTTGCAGACCCGTTAGACATAGTCTGCAGACCCCCAGAAGTTCATGGACCACAGGTTGAAAACCGCTGCTCTAGTGGGGATGCAGGGAACTACAAGCCAGTGAGCCTAACTTCTGTTCCTGGAAAACTGGTAGAAACAATAATAAAAAAAGAATTGTTCAGCACATGGATTGATATGACTTGCTGAGGAGGAATCAACACGGCTGTGTCAAGGGGAAATTATGACTCACCAACCTACTAGAGTTCTTTGAGGGTGTCAATAAGCAGATGGATCAGGGTGATCCATTGGACATAGCGTATTTCGACTTCCAAAAAGCCTTTGACAAGGTCCCCCATCAAAGGCTCTTAACTAAATTAGGTAGTTGTGGGATTACAGGGAATGTCCACTCTTGGATTAGAAATTGGCTCAAAAATGAGAGCAAAAAATGAGTATAAATGGTCAGGTTTCAGAATAGAAAGAAGCAAACAGTGGGTTCCCCAGGGATCTAGGTTGGGATTGGTGTTGTTTAACATATTCATAAATGATCTGGACAAGGGGTGAGTCGCAAAGTGGCCAGATTTGCAGATGACACAAAATGATTCAAAGTGGTAAAGACCAAGGTGGACAGCAAGGAACTACAGAAGGCTGTGGCACAACTGAGTGAACTAGCAACTAAATGGCAAATGAAAATTAATGTAAATAAGTGTGAAGTGATGCACCTGGGCAAAAATAACCCAAACTATACCAGCACTATGATGGACTCTACATTAGCTGTTACCACACAGGAAAAATCGGGGAGACATTGACAGTTTGCAAAAAAAGTCAGCTTGGTGCTCAGCAGCCATCAAAAAGGCAAACAAAATGTTAAGGATTATTAAGAAGGGAACTGTAAGCAAAACAGAACGTCTCATTATGCCCCTTTATAAATCCATGGTGTGTCCACACCTTGAATACGGTGCCCAGTCCCTTTAAAAGGGATATAGAAGAACTAGAGAAGGTACAGAGAAAAGCAACAAAAATGTTTAGTGGTATGAGGAGAGACTGAAGAGGATAGGCCTGATCAGTTTAGAAAAGAGATGGTAGAGGGAGGCTGGAAGAACATGATAAAGGTTTATAAAATGCTAAATGGTGAAGAGAATGTAAATAGGGACTTATTATTTACTCTTTCTCACAATTCAAGAACTAAGGGTCCTAAAATGAAACTAGTAGGTAGTAAGTTTAAAACTAACAAAGGGAAGTTATTTTTCACACAGCACGTACTTGAAGTGTGGAAGTCATTGCCCCAAGATGGTGGGGTAGCTGACAGTTTAGCTAGCTGGAAGGGGTGGCCAGGCAGCTGGCAGAAGGCTTCTGTCAGGCCGTAAGCTTGCTTTCACCCAGCAAAAGGAGTTAGGATAAGGGCTCTGGGCAAGTGCTTCCCTATGGGCCCTGTAGAGAGAGATTTTTAATTGCCAGAAAAAGAAGTGAAAGGGGAGTGGGGAGAGATTTAGAGAAATAGAGAAAACACAAAAGAAGAACAGATAACAGAACAAGACCCAGAGAAATAAGGGAGAAGAGAAAAATAACGGCCTTGTAAAATCTACTCTAATATAGCTTCTCCTACTACTTTTTACTTGTACATAGGATGTCTTACGTGTCCTCTCCCATCAAGACCCGCCAAAATCTGGCTCAGCTGGGACGTCAGCTGCATGGGTGGATCCAGGATTTTGTAAAGGGAGTGTGGGAGCACTGCCCCATGCTGCAGGAGTTGCTGCACCCTAGCACCCCTCCCACCAAGATGGGCAGACCATGCCATGGGAGTAGCAGTCAGGGACTTTTTTTTAAGTCCCTGAATCAGGTAAGAATTCCCCCACCTTTGTCTTCATGCTCAGCAACATGGTCCCTCTCCCCACTTTCCCATACCCCTCTCCCCTGTCTGCCATTGCTACTGCCTCCAGTTGTCCCAGGTGAGGGGAGTTCCAGAGTCACTCCTGCCCTACTCCAGACAGGGTACATGAGGAGTCACGCTCAGCTTAAGACAGTGGCAGCTCTTGTGCCAACAGAAGGTGGGTTCCCCCTCTCTGAGCCTGCTCCCAGGCTAGTGGGGAACACCCAGAGGCATCAGGCAGGGAGAAGGAACCCACCCACTGCTGCCGCTATGCCAGACTGAGCATGCCTTCCTGCACAGCCTGGTTACAGCAGTGCAGGAGTGGCTCTGGAAGCTCCTCCTGCCTTGGGGCAGTGGGGACAGTAACGATAGTGGATGGGTGAGGGGAGAATGGAAGGGAATGGAAGGGAAGGGAAGGGGTTGTGCTGCTGAGCATGGAAGGGCGGTGGGGGAGAAGAGGGAATTCTTATCTGATTTGGGGACTTAAAGATCTCCAGCCACTGCTCCTACAGTGTGATCTGAAAGGGAAGTATGACCATTCCACTGCGACCCATCTGGATCTGTCTCAATCACGTTTTGTAAAACAGTTTTGGAGAACTGAATGGCGACTGAACTCAAACTCTAGGAGCAACATCAGGTCAACAGCAGAATGTTCCTAACACACTAGGGTTAACAACCCTGCAAGGGCTGCATTGACTGCTTTGCATTTTAATAGCTAGCACGAAACAGAGCGGGAGGCAACAGTCAGAGTTGGCTTCTCCAGTGGACTGTTGTGTGGGACTTTGGGAAAGCTAAGTAAGTTATAGGGCTCTCCTCTATTCTCTAATATATTAAAATATTCAAAAATTCCAAACAGATTAGCAATACATAATTGCCCTTTGCAGAATCTGCACTGATATTGCTCCAATCAGTTTACCATGTACAGATGTAAGACTCAATGAGCGTGTCTACACGTGCAATTAATGTCAAGCAATAAACTTCCAGCAGGCCCTTTGAACTTGCACCCAGGACTGCAGCACACTGAGCTGGGTTGGAGCAGCCCTAGCTGGCAAGTAGCCCTGGGGGCCAGCTTGACAGCCTACAGCTGCTGTGCCCCAGCATAACGTGCTGTGGAGGGGCTGGCTGGGCATGAGGGGGCTCCAGTGCTGAGCTAGTCAGCAGACAGTCCCTACACTAAAGCATCCTTGTGCCCAGCCAACTTCTCCAGTGTCTACACGTGTGCTGCCTCAGAGTAAAAAACTGCAGCAGCATAGTACTTGTTTTCACAAGTACTATCTTACTGCAGAGTGTATTAGTTTACTCCAACCTAATAGCCCTGCATGTGTACATGTCAATACATTTACGGTGGAGTTAATTAGCCTATTCCTCAGTAAACATTTAGTGTAGATACACCCAATTTCTTAGATCATCCACAAAGCCTCCTTTTAATAATATTTACCACTCTACAATACAGTAACTGTTTTAATTAGAGTACATTTTGTTTTCTAGCAGAGTTGCAATTTCATACTTGAGCTACTTCAAAATTCCTGGGTGTATACACTCTGGGCTTAGGTACCAGTTTTTCTCAACATCTCAATCTTTGATAGTACCTCATTTTTCCTACTAGAAAAGATCAGGTATGGGTTTGATATCTACCTAATAGTTTTGGGCTGAGTTTTGAGGCAAAGAAATCTTGTTACTTTCCAGCAAAGTCTTTATCTTCCTTAGCTGCTGTTATACATTTGGGGTCCAGTAGGCCCTATATTTCTCTCATAGGCTTCCTACTTCTGACGTAGTGACATACAAAATAATTTCTTCTGTTTGATTTTTATGCCTTTAGCAATAATCCTTTTCCACATCCGTCTTACCTGCTTTATTTGTCCCTGGTACAATGGCTGCTGTATTTCATGCTCCTGTTTATTGATTTCATTTGGGTGATAGTTCTAAATCAGGCATTGGTCAAATAGCTTCTTGAACTTTGCTCTTTAGCTATGTTGGTTTGCTTCTTGCCTCCGTCGTTCCCTTGGTGTTCATTTTCTAGCACTGTATCTATTTAGGGCCAGATCCAGATTAGCACACTGGAGAAGCAGCTATCCAGAATTTAGGTGTGATTTGGGTACCGCAGTCACAAAAAATTCAGAACACCCCTGCTCTCATGGCCACAACACTGATTAAGGGCCTAAATTTATTCAGAGCCTCCGTTTTGATCAACATAGGGCCCTAGTTGCCTTAGCTTTGGCTTCCACACATGTGTGAAAGCATCCCAGTCTGAACAGCTAGGTACCTAGCTCCTGCCAAGGTACCTAAACTCTGCTTGAGTGTTCAGAGGAGCCTTATCTACAGATGCGCTCAGAGCATGCCTAACTTAGTCTGACTATACTGGGTTCAGCCCAAAACATGGCAGCTATGGAGAATAGTGGTGGTACTTCCCTTCTGCACAGTAGCTTAATGTTTAGAAGTGAGAGGCCTGAGTTTTAGGTGTACCTCACTCTGAAGGGGCTCAAATCCACACCTCCCACCTCTCCGGAGAGCACCCTAAGTGCCCGGCTATAGAGTAATCTGCCTGGGGGCAACCTCCACTACCCTCCTGTTGAAGCTTGGCCACTGTGCAGCAAAGCATGCAAGAGGACACTGTCGTGACCACAGGGATGGGAACCCAGAGCACCCCTGCTTCCTGGGCTACAGACTCAGGCTCCCTGTGCTTGTTCTTCTGGCCTTATGACTCCTGCCTGCTTTGCTGCACAATGGCTCAGCTCCAATAGGAGGAATGTAGGATGTCCCCACCATGGAGACATACCTATTGTACAGTCTGGTGGTCAGGACTCTCTCCCAGAGGGTGGAGGACATTGGTCTGAATTCCCTGAGACTGAGGCAAGCTTAGAATCCAGGTCTCAGACCTTCTGGGTGAGTGCCATCACCATCTCTATATTAGGTGCCTACTATCAGAGTAGGACTAAGTACTCTGGATCCCAAGTGGGTAGAGATGCCTTGTGTGTGACCCTAAATAAGGCACCTAATTTCCAAAGAAGTAAGAGTTCAGACACTTCCTTCTGTTCATTGTTTCTTCCTGGCATCTCTCTGCCCAGCACTTGAACAGTCTGATTTGCCCTTTAACTGAATCTATCATATGTACGTAACCCTCTGTGCCTGACCTTTTTGGGGTAAAGAGTCTTTTTAGGTGTGCCAAAGTCTGTGAAACCTGTGGGGCTAATCTAGAGCTTTTATCCCATCTCTTCTCACACATCTCCTTTCTGCTTCTCTGTTTTCATTAAACTATAGCACTTTCAAGAAACAGTTAAAGTGTTTTATCTGTGTTGTCATTTTTGTACAAGTCAGTAGGTTTTGAGAATTTTTCCAACAAAACACCAAGGTGGTTTGTGCTTGTCACTTTGGTGGAACCTGCATTTTATCAGTTTTGCTCATCACAGTGGCAGGCTCTGCCGGCTACAGAGGCAAGCTTAAAACATCTGTGAAGCTTCAAATGTGGTTCTCACGTCCCCCCAGTACTGGCAGAATTTGTATTCAGCACAAGCACGATCGTTTGAGGCTTTGCAGCATTTGTAAGTTGTTATCCCACAACCTGTATAGCTACTGCATACCATTGCCCGCTCTAACACAAAGAGTAAAATTACTTTCCACACAGAAAAACATCTGCAAGACTCCTCTCATAAACTACGATGAATGTGGATGCCCTTATCTCACTCCCAAGTGTCTTAAAATGTGATTCTCAGTAAAAATTCATGTACTCCAGTCTGGTCAAACAGCTGCACATGCTTGTCCTTGTTGAGGACTAACCCATAAATCAAGGGTGAAATGTATGTATGTTGGATAATCCCATTGGCAGGCAGGGTTCCTTGAGTAGTTGTGATATCTTTTATTAGACCGAGTAGTTGGAAAAAAGTTCTTAGCAAGCTTTTGGGCACAATCACCCTCCTTCGGGCATAGGAAGTCACTGCTGTTGAGACTCCAAGGAATCAAACAGAATTCAGAGTCTCAGAACAGCAGAGACTTCCTATGCCTGAAGGAGGGTGATTGTGCCTGAAAGCTTGCTAAGAATTTTTTTCCAACTACTCAGTTAGTCTAATAAAAGATATCACATCTATTCAAAAGAATCTTGTCTGCCTGTGTCCTTAGATCAACACAGCTATAACCAAAAACCCAGCAAATAATCCCATTCTCTTTCTAGGATAGAACTCAGATCTCACAACCCCTCAGATAGAACTCATGTGTTGCCTATCTGGTAGGAACTGCTAGTTGAACTACATGGATTGGTGTTTTAAACCTTCCACATTTAAGGCCAAAGGAGTTCTATTGAGAAAATTAGAGGGTGTCAAAATCAAGTTTCAAATGGAAACACTGGTTTCAGTGCAGATTTCTTCAAAAAGATAGCTGCAGAGAGGGTGTTGCTAATGTTCCAAAACATGGAGGTGAGAGGCAAAGTATTGACACAAATCAGAAACTGACTCAGAGCCAGAAAGCAAAGAATGGGATTAAAGTCAATTTTTTCATTTTGGCAGAACGTTAGCACCCGCCCTCAAGGGTCTGTGCTGTGACAGTTAGAATTTTGTGTTCGTTTGTTGATTAGGATATTTTGAAGTGAGCAGTGAAGCAGTACAATCTCGGAATGACAGAGTTATTTAGGTGAGTTGGGACTGAAACAAGCTGGGTGAATGGGCATCAGAATGGCAAATGAAATTCAGTGTCAGTGAATACAGAGTAATGCATGTTGGAGGGAAAAGATAGATGACTTGTACATGCTACATGATGCTAACTTATCTGTGGCTGCACAAGGATAGGATGCTCTTGTTGTTGTATACCCCCCCTCCCTCCCCACCCATGAAAACCCAGTGGACATGGGACAAGTTTATAAAGACTCACTGGACAATACTAAAGGCAGCTAAAGTTCATAAAGCAAACAAGAAGTTAGGACACAGAAGGAATGGGATGAGAAATAACACAGGGTATTTGTGAAGAGTAGATATGCATCTTATAGACTAACTGGGCACATCTACATGTGATACTAATTCGACTCAACAAGAGCGACGCATAGAGGGTGCACGCGGGTGCACGTGCACCCTCTGAGCGTGGCGGTGCACCCCTTACAAAAAGGTGTCGCTGTTAAGTCTGATACTACATTCAACCAGGTTTATTTTAAACCAGTTTCAGCCACTTTGAAACCAGTTTATGTGCACTGAACTTCTGCTTTGTTACAGATTTCAACCATTTTCTGATCACTTATACTAGTTTATGTGTAATGTCTGTCCCTAGCCCTGGTGACAGAAGGTTATGCATCTCTGATTTCAGTTAGTCTTCTGCATTCTGTCTAACTTCATACTATTGGCTAACTACTCTTTACTCACAGAGAATTTTATAATGTTGCCATATCAAATAGTGATGTAGCCTCATGTATATAGTATGTACAGTGCTGAAAGGTGTAGTACACCCATCTCCAAATGGCTATAACAGAATGGGAGGGAGTTCAGAGATCAGCATTAAAAAGAGACTTGAAGGATGACGATTATGACCTCAGAAAGATGATGCATGAGAAGAGATGGGATACATATTTGTAAAACAACTGGTCTAGAGAAGGTAGATCTGAATCTTCTGTTCTCCATGCCTTGTAATACTGGAAAGGCAGAAAGCGTGGGTTTAGAGCCAATGTACCCGAATGCCATGTGCAATTAGACTATGGAACTGTGTGTCTCAGAGTGTGATGGAGGCAAGATTTAAAGAGGGTTCATGGATATATGGATAACAAGAACATCTAGAGTTATAATAGTTAATAATAAAAAGTGTACTGGTAGGGGGGAAAAAATCACATTTCAAGGTACTGGCCAATCTCTTTAACTTTAAGAATTAGAGTGGGCCTTTCTCAGGATATGACTACCCCTCATTTCCTTACTGTGATATTTCTTGCTGCTTCCTCTGAAGCACCTGGTTATGGTGACTATCAGAGGCAGGACACTGGACTAGATATCCAGTCTGACAGTTCCTGAGTGCATGCAATTAATGCACATAAATAAACTCTGGAGCTTATTGCTTCTGGGTGCACTGTTTGAATGCGCACCCAGAAGCAATAAATTCTGGAGCAATAAACTCTGGAGTTTATTCATGAGCAGCATGTTGAGCTGGGTCAGAGCATCCCCAGCTGGCAGGAGACCCAGGGGGTCAGCCTGCCAGCCCAGGGCTGCTCCCCCAGCTCAAAATGCTATGGAGGGGTTGACTGGGGCACGAGGGTGCTTTACTGTGGGGCTAGCTGGCCAGCAGCCCCTGCGTTGAAGCACTCTCATGCCCCAGCCAGCCAGGGCAGTATCTACACACGTACTGCTGCAGAGTTTTTTTACTCCAGAGAAGAATAGTACTTGTATTTACAAGTACCATCCTGCTGCAGAGTAAAATAATTTACTCCAGCCTAACAGGGGCGCATGTGTAGATGTGCAATGTTTACTGAGCAACTAATTAGTTAACGGCAGTCAATGCCTCATCTAGATGCATTCCCTGTTTTCCTACAAAGCTCTCGAGTAAACTCCTACTGCCAAGATAGATTCTGCTTCCTTGTGTCACCCTGCAGTCTAAGTCCAACCTGTCTGACAAAGATTTGCAAAAATGTGCAGAGAATTTAAATGAACCCATTTGCCTTCAACTAAACTGCAAAATTCTCCAATATCAGTTAAAGGGGAAACAATCATGTGTGATAAAACTGAGGGTGGCCATATAGCAAAATCCCAAATTTATTTTTACTCATGCAAATAGAAGTTCTGTGCAGGCTGCTGCAATCCTTGAGGTGTGTTTTCTGGGAGTTGTTGGAGACTGCTAGTGCATCACAGAATCCCTAGCACATCTGGTCCATTCTCATGCTTACCATTTGAGGAATTTGAAATGCTTTACATCTGTAATTGAAGGGTCAAAGATTCCTGGGAAGTAGGTATGGGGTACATAGCCGGCATATCTTCAGTTGCTCACTGAGACAAACAGGCTGAGTAATGAGAACCTAACTCCAACCTGGTGGAAGTTACGTGTCTGTGTGTATGTTCCACAAGCACTTTTATAACACTACCTCCTCTTCAGTTGTCCCAACAGAGATTAAAATGTTGACCCCCACAGGTTGACAATAAATGGGAATAGAGGCTGGGGGAAAGAAAATGAGGGACATGGAGGCTGTGGCAGTGCACCTTTTGGTGCCTGCCACCTTATGGGCTGGAAGCAGGCAGCCAGCAGGTGCTTGATTAGGACAGCCATTTTAGGGCCCAGCTGTCACAGGCTGGGCAGCAGTTTGTTGCCTGTCACTGGGGGAGTAACATCATCTGGCTGAGCTACTGCTCCTGAAACATCGTGGTGGTAAGGGCAGGAGCTATGGGGATGGCAGGAGGCTTCTGGTCTTGGGCATGACCTGAAACTGCACCCTGCTGGGGAAGGGTGAGCTGGCAGGGCTGTTTGTGGCAGAACAGCCCCCAAGAAATGCCAAGCCAGTTACCTCCCCGGTGTAAGGTGGGTAGGGGCGCCTTAACCCCAGACCCCACCATCTGGTGAGTAGTGTAGAGAGTTGTGGTAGGGGCCAGGCACCCTTATAAAGGACCACCTGAGCCCAACAGGGGTGTGAGCCCTCAGAGACCCCAGAGGGGATATTATCAGTGTGTGGGCCTGCGTACAGCAGGGTGCAGCAGGGCACCTGAAGGACTATACTAGTAGGGTGTGGAGTAGGGCTTCAGAGAATGGCACTGGGGTGTACCGAGTAGGGTTGCAAGGGTGGCTTGAAGGGTGGTACATGGGCCAACCCCAAGTGTGAAAGCATGAAACTGTTGCCCAGTGAGGGTCTAGGGGCAGAAGCAGCCCAGCGTCGGCACAAGGTTACGACACGTAGAGTAGGTGAACTCGCGGGATCTGAAGTTTCATAGTTTCATAGTTGGTAGGGTCGGAAGGGACCTGAGCAGATCATCAAGTCTGACCCCCTGCCATGGGCAGGAAAGAATGCTGGGGTCAAATGACCCCAGCTAGGTGATTATCTAGCCTCCTTTTGAAGACCCCCAGGGTAGGAGCGAGCACCACTTCCCTTGGAAGTTGGCTCCAGATCCTAGCTGCCTTGACTGTGAAGTAGTGCCTCCTGATGTCTAGCCTGAACCTACTTTCAATCAACTTGTGCCATTATTCCCTAGTTACTCCTGGTAGTGCTCGGGCGAACAGGGACTCTCCCATTTCACGCTGGTCCCGGTAAGTTTATAGACAGCCACCAGACCCCTCTCATCCTTCTCTTATGGAGGCTGAACAGGTTCAGGTCCTGTAGCCTCTCCTCATAGGGCCTGCCCTGCTTCCCCTGACCATGCAAGTGGCCCTCCTCTGGACCCTCTCAATGCTGTCCACATCCCTCCTGAAGTGCGGCACCCAGAACTGGACGCAGTACTCCAACTGCGGCCTGACCAACGTCACATAGAGGGGGAGGATCACCTCCGTGGTCCTGCTCATGAGGCATCTGTGGATGCATGACAAGTTGTGGTTAGCCTTACTGACCACGTCCTCACATTGGGAGCCCATGTTCATCTTGGAGTCAGTAATGACTCCAAGATCCCTTTCTGACTCTTTGCTGATGAGAAGGGAGTTCCCCAGCCTATAGGTATGCTGCTGGTTCTTTCTGCCTAGTTGCTGTGTGGTAGTGCTAGAGAGTGAGTAGTGAAGCCCAAAGGGGTTGCTCAAAGGGAGCAATGGGCAGTAGAGAGTGGCCCAGTAATGGGCAGAGTGCAAGAAACCCCTGTGAGAGGGGGGCAGCATGAGCGAGTGTGTGTGAAAGAGGCCAACAAAGGACTGAGTTTGTTCCGGCCTCTGATTGGGGAGCAATACCAATCTGGATGCCATCTGCTAGGCATGGTCCATGGTATAGGGAAGGTTTGGAGCTGTGGATAGAGCTCCCTGGCATTGGGGTAGTGAATGGGCAGCCTCCCACTTAATATATCATGATAACATTCAAGTCATGGTGGGCAAGTCAGGGCAGACTGCCCTAGGCAGGCAGATCTAGCCCTGGGAAGGCCTCCTGTCACAAGGCACAAAGAGATTCGAGCATATGGTGAAAAGGGAGGAGTACAGAGGGAAGGAAGAAAGAGGAAGGAAAGGGGAGCTTTATATCCAGTTGAAATTACAAAGGTAGGGTGTTGGAAGAGACCCATTCTGGCTGGGGTCAGTTTGGAGATGTTCTGATGTGAGGCATTTAGCAGGTGCAATCCCCTGTCACTTTGGGGGATGTGACAGGGAACTTTAATAGTCATGAATGGTTAGGATTTTTGGGCTTGTATTTCAGCAGAAAAAGATGGTGAGGGGAGAGAAGAAAAGAAAAAAGGGTCAACAGTACAAACTGTGGAAAACAGAGAAAGAGAGAGAGAGACTGGGAGAGAGCAAAGGGGATAGACAGAATTTGTTAATCTTCCTTCTCTACTGCCATCATGTTTCCTCTCCTGAAAGGCTAGAAACTAAGTGACGTCAATAAAGCAAAAATGAAAATGAAATGCACAGAAGGCAAATTTCTTGGAAACTGCTTCAGAAAGATAAACAGACGCAAACAATGTCTTCAACAGGCACATTTCAACACAAATGCACAAAAGACCAAAATGTTTCTAGTTTTTTATTATTATTATTAATATTAATATTATTATTATTACATAGTATTTTATTTGAGTCCTAATAAAATAAAATAAACACAAAATATGAAACACTTCTGGCAGAAGGAGCCTCTCAGCCAGTAAACGAGGGCAGGATCAGGGCACAAAGGGAACAGAGAAAGGCAAGTAGGCAGCAATGAGTGAAACATCTGCTGGGTAATGGGGAGCCAGGTCTCTGCCAGTCTCTTCACCTGCTAACACCTTTTACATCACACCAAAGAAGGAGAGAGGCTGAGAGAGAAATCATGGGGCACCCTAAGCTAGAGAGCAAGTACGAGGGAGCGAGGGAGGTTTGAAGGAAAGTGAAGTAGGCAACAAATCCTGGATTCCTTCATCTCCAACAGGAAAGTCCAGAAGCCTTTACACCCATCCCCCCACACTATTGCAGCCACATGTTTGTCTCCTCTGGCATATGGCTCCCACATACCTCAAGAGCCACCTGGCCCCATAATGTCTTTCTGTGTTCATGTGGCCTCTGGCCTCTCGACAGGTCTGCATGATGCCCATTCCAGGCTCTCTGGCCTCCAAAGAAAGTGAATCAAAGTAATGGAGATGGGGCCTTGCGTCTTCTCTTACATCAGCACTCTGTCTGCTGGATCTTCCCTTCCTGGCCTCCATCCTTTCCTCCATTTCCTGGTATGGGAGCAGGAATCTCCCTCTCCAGTGCTGGGAAGTGGGGGGAGCGTACCTGGAAGGGAAAAAGAATGAAATGTCATGGACACAGCGGAGGGGAGCTGGACCCCATTCTGTCTCAAACCCCCAAACCCAACATCAACTCTCACCAGCCCCAACGTGATGTTCACATCTTTTGCCTTGGTCTAGTTAGCTGTGGACCTCTGGGCATCCACCTCAGGCCACATCACTCAAAGGCCCAGATCATAACAAAAAATGACCCCAGGGGCACTTCCCCATGAACAGGAACATGCATTTCCCCTGGGACAAACAGCAGCAGCCCAAGGTGTGTGGCACATTACCCTGGGTGCATGGCATGTTATGCCAGGTGGGGTAAGGGAGGCTGGGGCCAGCAACTGTGCTGGCCCCCGCAGCCTTACCTGGGGTTCTGGGGGCCTCCAGGAGCTGCAGCCATGGCAATCCTGCAGCAGGGAGCCTGGCTGGCAGTCAGAGTGCATGCTGCTGCCACGTGCACTGCCCCACTTTTTTTAGGCATGGGGCTTTTTTGACCACAAGATCTCCCCGGGGTCAAAAAAACCTTCAGCACTGCAAGGTAGCAGTGTGGGGAATGACTTCATGCGCAGTGTGTGGTGCCACTGATGGGTCTGCAGTGCCACATACTGCACATCGGCGCTCGTCTGGATGCACCCAGGAAGTCTTCAGTCCATTACTGCCTGCTGTAACCCACTACACTCTTCTTTCTTCCAGCCAGGAATAACATTCAGGAGTCCTGACACCCAGTTCTTTTGCTTTACATAATTTGTCTTTAATCTGTTCCTAGAGTTGAGAATAGAATTTAGGAGCTGTACCCTCCTGTCCCATTCACTTTCCTCTAGGACACACTGGCTTGATGTTATGCTTTATGCAGTAGCGTTTGACTGGAGAATAGGAAACAAAGCGCCTATATTTATGAAGTGGGGGGGAGAGTGATCCAGGCAAAAGTATTGTCTCAGTAGTATGAAGTAATAGTATTGACCTCAATAATATGCCATGGTTGAAAAAAGATTTTGAAGTAAAGAGTAACTAAAGACATGAAGGGGAATGGAAAGTGGAATAAAAGGCAATGTAGGTTTATAGAAGACAGATTATGCCAGACTAGCTTGATATGTTTCTTTGGTAATTTGTTCTTTAGACGAGGGAAATGTGATAAATATAATCTAACTGGATGTCAATAAAGCCTTTGATGCAGTGCCATGTGAGAACGTATAGGTAAACTAGAGAAAATAAGGATTACTACAGAACTGTAAATTACAAAAGGAGCTGGGAGATGGCAGAAAGTTGTGCTTAAAGAGGAACTATCTAACTAGAGAGAGGTTAGTAGAGGAGTTCCTCAAGGTCAGTTTTGGGAACAGTTGATATTATATAATAGTTTCTGTTAATGACCTTAGCACAAAAAGTATGCTTATGGAATTTGGGTATGGTGCAATTTGGGAGGCATTACCTATGTGGAGAAGGATAAAAATATCACACAAGCTAACTAGCTGGCTTCATAGAAATAGGATGTGTAAGGCCATACACTTAGGAACCAACAGAAAGAATTCCTGCTATAAAACTTAGGTTCAACGGTTGAAAACAATAGAAGAGGAGGAAGACCTTAGTGTATTAAGTTGATAACAGTATGACTATGAGCCACCAGTGTGATTTCCCTCATGAAAAAGGGAAATGTGTCAAATGATGGTTTAGATAAGGTATTCCTATTAGAGATAAGGAAGTAGTAATACCATTATGCATGATAGTGGTGAGGTGTAGTGTGGAATCCAGGGCACAATGCTGATCACCCACGTGCAAGAAAGATTAATTTAAACTGGTACAGGTACAGACAAGAACTGCTGGGGTGATCAAAAAAATGGAGAGCCCATCTTTTGAGAGGTAACTGAAAGATCTTGGCATGTTTAGCTGAGCAAAATGAAGCCCAAAGAAGGACATGACTTGTCATTAAACACATCATCCGATTAAGCATCCCTGAAAGAGGACTGTACTTAAGTGCCAGGGGTTTGGAACAGGCTCCCCCAAGAAGTGGTACAGTCACCCACTCTGGTGATCTTTATGAGGTGTCTTGATGCCCACCTTGCTAGGCTCGTCTGATCCCAGCGGTCTTTCCTGCCCAAGTGCTGGGGGGCCGGATCTGATTATCTGTAAGGTCCCTTCCAGCCGCTAACATCTATGAAACTATGAAGCTACTGGACAATGCTGGCACATTACCAGAGGAGTATAAATGGACCATGAATGAATTTAGGCTAGAAATGAGAAGACTGCTAATCATGGGAGCAGCAAGGTTTAGGAACAGTCTTCCAGTAGCTGGAGCAAGAGACCTAACCAGTTTCAAGATGGAAACACATCCGGTTATTAAAAGAATTATTTGACACTGTACCTGTGATAGCAGAGGACTGACTTCATGACACAGCAATACCCATTTCTGTGTTCTTATAAATTATACTTTGTGTAGCTCCTGTCAGAGATTTTAAGGCCAGAAAGGGCCATTATTATAATCTGGTCTGGTATATTCCTTAAAGGGGCCATAGAAAATCGACAGGAATTTCTGCACCAAGCCTGTGACTTCTGCTGGAATAGGTGTATATCTTTTAGAAAGGGTGGCTGTCTCAATTCCAAGACTCTATGTGGTCAGGAATCCATCCTGTCCCTGGGTAAATTGTACCAGTTGTTTAATACCTTCATTGTGAAAATTGTGCACATTCTCTGTAGCTTGTTTTTGTCTAGCTTCAGCTTCCACTCATTGGATTTTGTTGTATTTTGTCAGCTTAAGTAAAGAACCCTCTACTATCTGACATTTTCTCCCCATATTGGTGCTTACAGACTGTGATCACATCACCTCTTCACCTTTAGCAGATAAGCTAAGTAGAATAGAGCTTCTTAAGCCTCTCATGGAAAGGCAGATTTTCCAGACCTCAGAGCCTTCTCAGTACACTCATGAGAATGATTCCCTAGATTCACTGTTCTCACAGTCCTGATCAGCTGCTTACCAAGTGTCACCCATTTTGCAATACACTAGTTGAAAAAACACTGTTCTTCAAATATCTCAGTCTCATTTTGAGGGTGTGACCTCCAAAAGGTTCATAACAAGTAAAAGGGCTTCCCCTTGAAGGTAGCTAAATGGGAGGGAGGTCCCAGGTAAAAGGGAGCAACATCCGAGCTAAAAATTTGCCCAAATTCAAAAATGTGTACGTGCTGCTGTGGTTGCTGTGTCTTTAGCCCCCATTCTCCTCTCTGGGCCAGCCTCTCTGACTTCAGCACATCACATATGATGCACTATGGTTGAGCTTCCATACAGCATTGCAGTAATTTTATGATCTGATGCATACTGAGAGAGAGTCAAGCTGTGGAGGCATAGGCCAGAGAGAGAATGAGGACATGAGGTGTCATCTGAATGTTAGCTGTCAGGAGACACAATGGTAAAATTTCCAAATCCAAATATGGGGCTTTGAGTGTTTTGATTTTTTTTAAACAAAAGTCAACATTTCCTAAGAACAGCCTCCTTTTTGTGAAATATTTTGTTAGCTGAAAACCCAGTTTTCAATTAGCTGTACTTAGGAACCCAATCTACTTTCAACAGCAGCTTTGGGTTTTAGGAGTTTAAGGCCCCTTGACTTTCGGTGAATAATAAAGTGAGCAAGTCACTTTTGAAATGGAACTTAGGAGATTTTGAAAATGTTTACATTTCCTGACAAAGGGGATGAGCAAGGAAGTGACACAACATGTACAAAATAAACATGATTTGAGCTAGTTAAGACAGGAGAAGATGGTGGGATGGAAATAAGATATTTTGAAAGGCTTCTATCTAAAGAAACTTCAGACTGTGCTGTTTAGAAACAAGAGGAATGGGAAGAGTTATCCTGGAGGTATGAAAAATCCTGATGAGGTTTGAGGTGCAAAGTCAGGATGCAAAGGAGCACCATTTACATAATACAAGGACAAGGTGATAGCCACTGACAATGAAAGACAGTAGATTTAAAACTGACCAAAGGAAATGCTTTCTACACATTGCATACACTTGTGAAACTGCCCCAGGATACCACAGAGTCCAGGGGCTAGCCAGGTGTCAAAAAGTATTGGACATCTACATGGAACATGAGGACATGCACATTATTACATCTGAAGGAATTATGAAAATGGAAAGGAAAACAGAAGAGCACTCACAAAAGCTTGAATAGGATACAAACACTCATCCTGTAGGGCACAAGCCAATAAGTAAGTGAAAGGCATTAGAAAGAAACTTTCTCTGTAGGGAGGCTATTCCATAACTCTTCACGAGTATGCCTCTTCTTCTGAGGCATCTGTTCCTGGCCATTGCCAAAGACAGGGGACTGGGCTGGATGTACCACTGGGCTGAACTAGTCTGGCAGTCTCTGTGTTCCTTGTACACACAGCTGGCAGATAACTCAGTGTAACTCCCTTGCCATGTAGTAACACCAACCCCATGCTTAACTGGCAAGCTTGGCAAGGCTCTCCCTTATTCATCCTAATTCTTCTGCATTCATTCTCCTGCCAACCACACTTTTGACACCTCGCTGCTAGTTCTGGATCCTGGGAGATACGAAGGGGAATAAAAAGTGGTTTGGGAGATCTGGGATAGACCAAGAGGTAAAGAGAGGGGACTCACCCTTCGGTTCCACAGGGCCAAAACCAAGGCGCAGGCCATAAGCAGGAGGAAGATGAAGAGAAGGAGTCCAAAAGTGACCTGTCCACCCAGGATGGGAGGAGGCCCAGAGACCTGGACATCTGTGAGGAGATGCAACAATTAGAAAGGGGAAGGTTTAGAGTGAGACAAGCATGGGACTGTCCAGAGGTGGCTGACATGGGAAAGGAAACAGGACAGGTTGGGGAGAAGAGGTGGGGAGCATAGGTTGGCACTAGGTTAAAACGTGATCAACGCAGGATGGTGTAGGATGAGGGGGGAGGGGGGCCACAGGGAAGACAATACCTGTAATCTCCAGCCCATACTCCACTGCTCCCAGTCTTCCTTCTGGGCCATGGATGCTGCACTCCCAGGTGCCTGTATCCTTCTGTGATACTCGGGGTAGTTCCAGGGTGGAGCCCAAGAGGAAGCTCTGAGTCCCCAGATCTCTGGAAGTAGCTTCAGCTGAGTTCCTGTTGCTGTAGGCAGAGTCTATGTGTCTCCACTGAAAGTGCTCGTGCCCTTGAGGATGGGTGAGGCTGCAGATGAGCATCAGATGGGAGCCCTCAGCCACTGGACCCTTGATGCTTGGGGTGACTTTGAAGAGGGAGAAAAGAATGTGATCAACAAAGAGAGTAGGGCTTCTGTCAGCCTACCCCTTCGCCTCCTCCTTCCTTCCTTGCCAGCTTCCTTCTTTTTCTCTCTCAGACCTTCTCTCGTTTCCTCCCTCTTTCCCCTCTCCTTTTCCTACTTTACCACCACAGGAAAACATCCCTGTGACAAGGAATTCTGTACAAAGGAAAACTGCTTTCTAGACATGTTGAGTAGTGACCCAGGGTTTCTCCCTATGGGAAGAATTGAAAGGCCTCAAGCAGCTCTAGTGTACCACACTGAATATGCAAGGAGATTTTCCTCCAGGTCAGCAAACATCCCTGTATGGAGGTGCTCCTTCTTATTCTCTGGATCCTCCTACTCACCCATAATAATGGCCAAAGTCACCTCCTTAGTGATTGTTGTGCCGCGGATAGAAACATCACAACGATACTGTCCTGCATCACCAGGCCCCACCTCAGGGACATGGAGAGTGAAGTCTCCATTCCTGGAAGTACCCGAGTCTCCCAGATATCCTCCTGCGAGATTGCTCCAGCGGGCTTTCACTCCTTGGATGCCAGAGGCATTGGGATTGTGGTTCAGAGTGCAGGGTAGGTTTGTGGAAGAGCCTGCTGCTGCATAGACAACAGAAGAGGCTGGTCCAGAGAAACCTGAGAAGAACCAAGAATGTCCTACAGTATTAGGTGGTGCAGGTCCCCTGAGATGCCACAGCAGAGGATGCTGTCACCTCCACAGAAGGAAGAAGACAGACGAGCCAGGCTCAGGTAGTAGGGATGGTAGCAAAGAGAGAGGAGGGGGCTACTCCAGATAAGGGGGAAGATGGAAAAAAAAGATATTGTGAAAGGAAAGCAACTACAGCAGAGGGACAGCGTAGCAGCTGAGGCCAGGGGAGCTAGACAACCAAGGTGGATGCTGGGCTTACCTAGAATTTGCAGGTTGTATGTGGCAGAAACATTTGCGCCATCTGAGTAGGCAAGGTTGCAGCGCCAGGGCCCCATGTCACTCATAGTCGGCCTGAAGATAGACAGAGCCCCACTGAGGGAGAGAAATCTGCCAGAGGTCGGGACAAGGCTGTCATTGTGGAACCACTGAACTCCCACAGGTTTGCCTGGATGACTGGAGTTACAGTGTAGCCAAAAAGTCTCTGTTTCCACCACAAGGCCAGGGATATTGACAGTCACTAGGGAGAAGAAAGGGAAGAAAGAAAAGTTAATGCCATAGCCCTAAGTCCTGAAGCTATTCCCCTTCCGGGAGCTCTCCACCCCTCTCTGATGAGTATTAGCGGGCAAGATCATCTGTCAGAACCCAAGTTTCCTGTGTTTATCTCTCAGAGGTCTCTCTGTCTGGAGGGCTCTGTGCATGAGAAAGTGATAGAGGAAGCCCCACAACCTCAAAAGGCTGCTTCTCATTTTCTGACTAGCAGCCGTTCTGGCCCTGGGCACCCCATGCAGCTCTTTCTTGCAGACCTAACCCATGGACTTGGCTACTCCCTCAGCCCCCCATTGGGCTCCGTCTTCTCCTACCTGTCACCACACCCAGCGCCACCTGGCAATGTAGGGTCGCTGTGCCGTATCTCACCAATGCCTCATACTGCCCTACATCATCCCTCTGCAGTGGCTCAATCCGAAGGGAGAAGTCCCCATGGCGGAGGTCGGCATTCTGGACCATGGCTCGAGGCATCATGGATCGGGCCGTCTTTAGGACACCACTGTACTCCACCTCCAGCACCATGTGTGTCTCCTTGTGGGCTCTAGGTATGTGGGCAAGGGAAGTGAGTGAGTACTTTGAGTAAGGGTGAGGGAAGAGGTCAAGGGATAGGGGCAGGACCACAGCAGAGCAGGGGGATGGGAATCAAGCAGTACATGTGAAAGAAGAAAGAATGGGGAAAAGGTGAAGAAGGGGAGCAGAGACTGAGCAAGCATGGGTCCACAGAGGGCACAGGTCCCGCTGCCCACCGTTATTCTGCAATACCTTCCTCCATGCCGCTCCCAACGGACTGCAGTCTTGTGATACAGCATCTTCCAGCTATTCTTCAGCTCTTGAGGACTGAGGTGACAGGGGAGCACAGCCAAGCCACCCTCTTCAGCCCACACCCTCTGCTCCCACCTCCACTCCTCTGCTGCTCTGGGGGACACGATCTTGGCTGTTAAAAGACAGAGAAATGAGGAGAAAGTGGGGTTAGAAACAGAGTGATGAATTCTCTTCCTTAGACAAGTGAGTCCTGCCCGGTGGTGTGGAGGAGCTGAAGGGAGGGACAGTTAGGGAGAGAATTTGAGACCAACTGGAAGATGAGGGAGGTAACAAGGGTTCAGATCTAATTTTCTAGAATCCTGTGGACAAATTAATTCCTAAACACCCCTACTGCAACCGCTCTCCACCCTCAAACACCTTAGCCCACTTACCCTTGGTTACCAGCAGCGTAAGGGCAAGAGACAGTGGAAGGAATACCAGTGTCATGGTGGCATCCAAGTGTCTTCACTCAGTTCAGTGCCAGAGCAGGTCCAAGGTTTCCAGAGATGAATGAAAACAAGTCACAGACAAACAAAAGAGTAGGGTTATGAACCAGGGCTGGGGTCAGTAGGGCTTTATTCCTTGTTGGCTTGTTCTCTCTCTCATTTCTGTTCGTCCTCTCTCTCTCTTTCTCTCTCTCTGATCAAAGCCTTTCCCCTTGTGCCCTTATATTGCAGATGGGCAGCTAATTTCCTCACAGCACTGAGAAGATGCGTCACAGCCAAAAACCTAGCTTCAGACTGAGGCACGTGAAGAAATAGATGCAGATAGAGCAAGAGAGAGAGAGGAGGCAGAAGTCAAAGTTCATGTTCTAAGCATCTTTTAGTGGAAACTCTTTGGGTCTTTGTTTTTTTTTTCTTCACTGTTTCGCTTCTATGTAGACAGTGGAAAATGTGTAGAAGACACTTCCCAGCAAGTGCCCTTCATGTTTTTCTTTCATCTTTTACCTTTTTTGGTTTGATCTTTCCGCCTCTCACTGTTTCTCTTAATTAATTGCTTTATTCTTTTCAAAGGGTCTTGCTCTTCTTTCCATTTATGTTCTTGTTCTTTTATGTTACAAATTTATGTTTTGCTTTGTTTTGTTTTTTCCCCTCCTTCTCTTTCTGCAACTCATAGGCAACAATAAATAAACAGAGCTGCAGATGCCAGGTTGGAAAGGAAAATAATCCACAGGAACTGAGAGATGGGAACAGGAAATAAAATAATCCCCAACCAGGACAAATGCAACTAACAGATCTGCATGCCTGGCACTCAGTAGAAGAGAGATGATCAGTGGGGGTGAAGGGGGGGGCTAGAGAGGAGCTCACTATAAAATACTCTCTACAGAAAAAAGTCACGGTGTTTTAGGGGCTCCATAGAAAGCCACTCTGTGGCTCACACTTTCCAGTTCCCACTGACTTAACTTAATCACTCATTACCCCTTCCCCGTGACTGCTGTCAAACTTCTGTACCATTTCAGGCTGTGCACACACATATTCTCCACTGGTGAGGTGGGGCCTTTCCCAGGGGTGAGAGAGGGCAAAACAGCAGAGGGGCACAACTGCTCTGTTGAGAGCTTGCTCTTTTTCTCTCTTTACCTCAGCTGAGCAATAGAAAGGCAGGAAGAGAGATACAAAGAAAAAGAGAACGTGCGGGGAACTGTCTGGGCAATCGCCCCTAACCACTTAGAGGAGTGCCATTGGAAGGTCCTTGGGCATTTGCCAGCACCTGGCTTTGCCTGATTTCTGCTTGTGGCACATGACACTGGGCTCCATATAAGGCCATATGCGGGAAATGGCCTGTGATCTATAGGAAGTCAGGACAGCATGATCTACTGGTCCCTTCTGGCGTCAAATTCTACGAAGCCCATGAAAGAGTGCAAGACAGAGAGAGGGAGGGAGGAGAACTTGTTACTGTAAAAAGTAGCAGGTGTTTTTCCTCTTGTTTAACAAAAACAGTCCGTGGTGTCCACAGTCCAGGCAGAGGGTACAAATTTTCCTTTCCACTGAGTCAGCAACAAGGGGATGTCATGAGCGTGTGGGTGAAGGTGAAAAAAAAAGGGAGGAGGTCTACACCGCAGCCAGGAGACACTTGAGAGTCACGCTCAGTCCCCAGCTATCCTGTCCTTCTCCCTGGCCCCATTCCAGGGATACATTATGGATGCTGCTCTCTATCCACATCCATTGTCTTCTCTCACCTCTCCCCACCATCATGCTTCTCACTCTTGCCAAACTGACCAGGATGTTAGCTCCACACTTGAACTTTGGAAATGTTATTTTCAAATGAAAAAACAAGGACAAGCTCAAGTCTTTCTGCCACACCTTGGGAAAGTAACACCAGAGGCTCCAGGGGCTGGGGCCACTGCAAACAGTGACACGGCCACTGCTGCACAAGGGGATGTTTATGGTTGAGGGGTTATTTTTGATGAGCAAGTGTGTTGTGAAATTAAGGTTCTGATGGCACTATTTTACTCAGCATCAACTTCTATCTTTAGAAAAGTTGCCTTTAACGTTTTTCTGTAATGACCCATTTTAAATGCTGACTCCATTGAATGACGTCTTCGTCATCTCCCAGCATAAGACCCCACAGGCACAAACAATGACTGGCATAAAGTCATCACTGAGGTACGTCAGCAGGGCAGTGCATAAGGGTAGGTCGGAAGAGCTGTGGGGAGCCAAGAGCAGGCTAAGATTAAAATAGTAGGGAGCTGCAGGGCAGAAGCCTAAATCATGAGAGAGTGACACATCTATCTTGGGCACTAACTGCCCAGGTTTTAGACTTCTCCATAGCAGGACACTTTATTAACAACTTAAAGGCATTATCTTTTCTATCTATTGGCATATTTATAATACAGCATATATCCAATTTGTGTTCTCACCATGATAAGCCACTACCATGACCAAGTTTGGACTTTTGCAAAAATTATCTGGCAGAGTCTGGCAGTTTCAGCACCCTGGGTCACATTGGTGGCCAGACTGGAAATGGTAGTGGCCACCATTCTTCACTCCCTCAAAAACTGATGCCTGAGATTAGTGTCTCTATTGTCCATCCCTACTTAATTCCATTTTAGCTGCGGCCCTTTAAAAAGCAGGGGAAATGGGATTTAAGACCCTTTGTGTTATATACAAACTAGAATGCAAAAAGCCCTCACAGTTTGGGAACAATTAAACTAAAAAAACAAGTGATCCTTTTCACAGATTCAAGGGTAGGAGAGACCATCAGATCATCTAGCCTGATTAACAGAGGTGTAGCTGGGCAGCCATGCGACAGGGAAGTGTTGGCTGCTGTGGTACTGATTGCAGCAGCATTATCAGCCTCCACTGTGGTCATGACTAATTTTGTGCTCCCCTCCCTCCTCCGACCAAAAGACAGAGCCCGGGGCTGCTGCCCCAGTTGCTCTCCCTCAGTTATGCTGCTGGCCTGACAGTCTGTATAGTGCAGGTACCAGAATTTCACCTATTTATTCCTATACCAACCTCAACCGCTATAAAGCATCCTTTTGAGATACTGCAGTAACAGAGGAATGAAGGAGTATGCACAGAGTCACCAAGCAAGGCTTTTGCAGAGCGAAAAGAGAAATAAGCAGCACCTCACCTCTCATCTTCACTCTCCAAAAATACGGTGCCTATGGAAATTCAGGCCCCAGTTCAGCAAAACACTTTAATGGGACTTAAGAATGTGTTAAATGTAAACAAATGCAGGTCTCATTAAACACCTACCTAAGTGCTTTGCTGAACTAGAGCCTAAAGAGAAAAGAATAGAGAGGTTTTTAAGTGAGGCCCACAAAATTTTTAAAAATCATTTAATGAAAACTTTAAGTTACATAGGTAAAACTTCTTTTAAACATTCTAAATAGTTAAAAATAGTTATGGGAGTTATGTTTTATATTATATTTTAGTTACACTTCTATCCTTCCACACTCACTGAAGTCAGTGGGCATGCAGAACTGTAACTGAAAGCACAATTTTTGCCAAAGTTCTTACAGCCGTATTGGTTCCTCTCTCTTGCTGTGTTGTCTTGCATATAATCCACCTCTGAATATAACACCCACCCTGTTGTTAAAAGTATATCTATATGTTTTCATGGACCTAGCTCCTCATATCCAGTACTCACCACAAAGAGACAGCTTCAAAGCATAATGATCCAAGTTATTAGACCCTCATTCTGGTTCTTTAGGGAGGTGTTCATAAGAGGCATACATGCAGGGATGCTCCTGCTGGGACTTCAACCTGGAGATTCCTGGACAGAGGGTCCTGCCTCCCTGCTCAGGGTCAAACTGATTGCCATGGGCAACTGGTGCCACCTTAGTCAGGGGGGCACGTGCCCCACCCCAGCAACCAGTCAGCAACTGAGGGGGAATCCCCCTCATGGCCAATTGGCCGATCTCACCAACCAGGGGAAGAGGGGGTGTCCCCCACGGCTGATCACGCCAACCGGGAAGCGGCTGCGCCACTCCTGGAAGTGGCCACCACACTTCATCCTGGTACTCCCACTCCCCGGTCGGTGCTTGCAGGGGGGGCACTGGTGCTCCTGCTTGCATTCCCCTGCCCATCACCTGAGTGGGGAGCGCAGCCTGTCAGGGTGCACCAGCGCTCTCAGGGGGTGCATGTGCACCCCTGTGCACCCCCTACGCATCGCCACTCCTGATTGCTATAAATTTGGGGCCAGGAAGGAATTTTACCCAATGGTCAGACTAATACAGACTGTGAGAGAGAAGGTTGCCTTTCTGTGCAGCAGAGACTGTGGCCCTGTTCTTTGCATCTCTCGATTGTATTTTAACAACCCTTGCAGCAGCAGGACACTGGCCACCATTGCTCCCTGCTTTACCTGTGCCAGGTAAGGGTGTTACATCTTATGGTTGTGCCAGGGTTGACCATGTAGTTTTTCTAATAGATTAATTTGTCTAGGATGTTTTAGATATGGATGATCTTGCCTCAAGCAGGGGTTGGACTAGATTACCTCTGGAGGTCCCTTCCAGCCCTACTTCATTATGATTCCATGATTCTAGGTGCTCTTTGCTGAGATTATGCCCTATTCCTATTATACTGGGGCTATTTTAGTCTTTGTACTTAGTCAGAATAACGTAAAATGGCTTTAGGGAAACAAAGGTTGGCCCATAGAGGCCAGAGCTGAAGTTTGGTGAAAAGGGAACATTTCAATGGGGTCTAAAATTCACAGAAAGAGTTAGAATTGCTTGAAAACTGGTCTTAACAGGGTCTGGAAAAGAGTCTGTAGCAACTTTGGATTAATTTGGTCAAGATATGGCTCCTCCCAGTTACCTGTTTTTCAAATGCTGGGTCAATGCATACCATAAGCATGTATTACTGAGAATGGACAGTGAGTAGAAAATGGCTAGACTCCATCCATTTCATAGGTACACAGTGCTAAGATGAAGGATAGAACAAGTCAGACTGCGTATGTCAGGGATGCACAATTGAGGCAGGGGAAGCTGAGAATAGGAGGGTTCTCTTTGTGCCCCACACACAGTCCTGAAGCTTGGGACCTGAAAACAGACAGACACACTTGGGCATGCCGCTGGCATGCAGTGCTGACAACAGCACTATTAAGATTGAGAGTGAACACCCATCAAGATGAATAGGGACTTTCCTACCTCTAGCTTGCAGGAGATTTGCAAGCATCCGTATGCATCCTGACAGGTAAAGAGGGATGCACTGCAAATGTTGGGCCATTTGGTCAAGAAGTTGCTAAAACATAGACTCCTTTCCCTCAAAATGATCTATTAATCCAGTGGTGCTCAACTTTTTTGCCCTGTGGGCTAGATGGACATGGCTTGGTCCATCCACAGTCCATATCCAGCCAGTGGGGCGATCCAGCTTGCAGGGCTGGTGAAGCAGTGCTTGATCCAGCTGCACAGAGTGGGATGGGGGGCAGCTCAGCCCCAACCCGGCCATGTTGGGGAAGGGGACATGGCCTAGCCTGAACCCAGCCATGCAGGGCCTGAGAATTTGGCAGCAGGAATTTAGCAGCAGCAGTATTAATTGCCACTGCTTCCCTACCACTAAATTGCCTGACCCATGGGGAGCCCAGTGGGCCAGATGTCATGGCTCTGTGGGCCAGATTTGGCCTGCGGGCTAGGAGTTGAGGACCCCTGTGTTAATCAGATGATGGCTCAGTTTTAGTCTCAGCCGTAGGCACAGAGGTGAAAACAGAGAACCCATCATGGAGAGGAATGGGGCAGGTCACAACTCTACAAGCCTCAGTACCCTTGTGAGTGCCTCCCCCCCTCCCCACCCCTCACCCCAAATGTCTCTCCCAGGGCATTCAGGGGGCGGGGGACAGAGTAAGATGGCTGGAGATCTCCTTCCTTGTGGTTAGAAGCCATATATGTTGCAGCTATATTTTGACCTGTGCTGATAAATCCTCAACGCCCACATCTGACAAAAAGCTGCACAGAGCTTTTTCCCCCACTCAGTGTATCCAGGGTGGAGGAATTCTGCCCCCTCCCCTCCCCTCCCCATGGTCTCTGGGCTATCAGCTTCATCCTGTTTAGTGACACCTTCAACTCTGGATCGTGGCATGCCAGAGAAAAGAATGGTAACTGAGGGACAACAGTATGCCCTGGAAGCTGACTTTTGCCCCCACACAGTGCCTTGGTCATGCCCTCAATTGAAATGTAATTAGCCAAAAATGCCATCAAAGAGTTGCAGATGCTGAGAAGTTTCCAGCCTTGCCAGAGCAAGGAAGTGGGCAGCCAAAGACAGAAGTCACTAAGAACCTGGTTAAAAGACACTTAACTGCATTTCCTAGTTCTCTAATGCATAGTTTCTCAACCCATGGTACACGTACTCCTGGGGGTACGTGAGACACAGGCAGGGGGTATGTGGGCGCCAAAAACCCCCATAACAAGAAGGTGCCGCCATTCTCCCCACCACCACCGGGTTCGCATTCGGCCACTTCCCTACCACAAGCTGGCCACAGGCTGCTGCAGGAGTGGGAGGGCGGGCACACAGATATCCGTGCACTCCCAGCTGACCCAGCCATAGGCAGGTAAGTTTCTTTCTTTATCCTGCCTGGACTTGGGGTGGGGGGGCAGGAGGGGGTGGACATGGACTGAGAGCCCCACAGTGCAGGAGGGAGTGCGGTAGGGGCAGGGAGCTGGCCCGCTCCCTCCTGCACTGTGGGGATTGCCTCATGACCTGTCCCTGCTGGGGCCCAGTTCACTGCACACACTGAGCAGGCTGCCGCTGCAGGCTGGGGCTAGCAGCAGCACCAGGCTCTTCCCGGCATTTGGGGTGGGCTACGGTGATGGGATGGGGGCTGCTGCCACCCCAGTATTCACTGTAGGTTTCCGCAACCTGCCCCCCAGTGCCACCGCCGAACGCCAGAAAAAGCCTGTTGCTGCTGCCGGCCCCCACCTCTAGCCAGCCTGGACTCTGGGCAGCTGCAGCAGGCAGTGGGCAGGCTGCAAACAGCTGCACCGGGCTCCACAGCCCCAGCATCAGTTACAAGCTGGCAGTGACTGCACATGTGCCTCAGAGCAGAGAGTGGGGATGGGGTCTGGGGCAGTGCAACTCTCCCCCGTTCTCTGCTCTGAGGCATGCGTGCAGACACCGGTATGGAGCTGATGCTGGGGCTGCAGAACCCAATGCAGCTGTTTGCAGCCTGCCCACTGCCTGCTGCAGCTTCCCAGAGTCCAAGCTGGCTACAGGCAAGGGCTGGCAGCAACACGGGGCTTTTCTGGGCTGCGCTGCCTCCGGGCCACCCTCCCAGTTCACTCCGAGGTATGCAATGCCAGAGCCTGGAGAAGCTCTTTGCAGCCTCCCAGCTGAAGCCAGCCCAGGCTCTGGGTAGCAGCTGCCAACCACAGAGCCTGGGCTGCTTGCAGCAGGGCTTGCAGTCTCCCAGCTGCCTGGGCTACATGGCTGGCAACAGCTGCCTTCTTGTCTGTCTGTCTCTCTCTCTCTCTCTCTCTCGCCCTCTTTTCCTCTCTCTCGCCCTATTTTCCTCTCAAAACTGTGACAAAACATTTGGCATGCTAAGTTCCCTGGTAATAATTTGGTGGTTCAGGCCTCCTAGCTTTGGCCAACATCACCTCTAGCTCAGATACATACTTGAGTTGTGCACCTCTGGTGTAAAAGGTGGGAACCCTACTCACATCAGATCAGACATCTGTCATATCACAGCCTTACATACACAGCCCTTTTTCCAACATATGGCACATGTAAATATAAAATCCCCTGGAAAAATGAGTGTTGGGGTACTTATTAAAATTTTCAGAAGTTAGAGGGTACTTGCTACTTAAAAGTCTGAGAAACACTGCTCTAATGTTTATGTTTTATGTGGTGAAAGCCGCGTGGCTCGCACACAATCTTACCTCTGCCCCTAGAGACAGCCAGGGGCCGTAGGAGTAAAACAGAGCCTTACCACTCCTTACCTGCCATTCTGTCTGCCCTACCCCAAGTCAGTTTGGACCCATGTGCACATGCTCCTGGGAAGAGTCCATGTGCACCAGGCAGCACCACCAGAGTGTGCGCGGGGGCTGGAAGACAGCTATGCGGCCTGCGGGGTACAGCACTCCAATCTCCCTGGGAATGCAGTTCCTTAGAGCTGGGCCCCGATGGCTCTAAACATTGAAGGCTTCTTTAGTCTGCCCAACACTGCCCCTCTTCCTCCTAGCTAGCCCTGAGCTAGCTGGGGCGTTATTCAGCATGGTGAGCTGCCTGAGGACCCATGTAGGTGGTACGGGGGCAGTTAAGGTTGTGTGTGGAAAGCACAACCTTAACAGTACTTTGTGGTATTTTGAAGTGTGTATGACTGCCTATTTTTTCCTAGTTCTCAGAGGTTTCAGTTTCCAACTGCCAACTTCTATGTTCTGGAAGAGAACAAAGCACAACAAAGCAACTTTAACTCCCCTGTAAAAAAACCTTTCTGTTTATGATTGGTTTCTGGTTTTGTTTGATTTTTGTTTGTTTGTTTGTTTTTAGAATAGGAAAGATTAGAAAGAGCTCCCTCCTGCTCCCCTACATTAAGAATGTAAGAGAATGCAGCTTAAGCTTTCGTGCTTCCTCCTGTCCACTTCCTGACACAGTGGAACCACCCCCCAGCCTCTGTTTCTTCCTCTTGAAGTTCAGAGTCTGCTGACTGTCCAACCCGTCTCCCGTGGCGCAGCACTCTGCTTGATGGTAACTGCTCTTCTGATGCCAGTAGCTGTGTGAGAACACATCTAGGAACACGGCCTGTGGGGCACACTTCCAGGATGGGGAGTTTGTAACGGGACCCACCTCAGAGGACAGCTCTGGCACCCTGTGGCAAACTAACCCTCTTCTTCACTCTGTCTCTCCTGCCACTTGGCCTCAGCCAACTTGCTCCTTCAGTTGCTCCTTCAGTTTTAGCCTCTACCTTAGGGGTGAGCAAAATGCAGCTTGGGAGCCGGATGCGGCCCGCCAGGTCATTCTATCCGGCCTGTGGGACCCCTAAAATATTTAGAAAATTAATATTTATCTGCCCTGGGCTGCCTGTCATGCAGCCCTCAATGGCTTGCTGAAACTCAGTAAGCGGCCCTCTGCCCAAAATAATTGCCTGTCCCTGCTCTACCTGGTGCTTGCTCTCTCCTTAAGTCTTATTAACAGACTTTCCACAGGGCTCTGTCTCTTGCCCCTATGCTCAGGTCCATTTCTCTGGGCCTGCAGACTCTGCAGAGCCCCTTCTTTCTTCAAGATCAGGACCAGAATGAATGTCTAGTCCTGGAGTTCTGTGTATATTTCCTGTCTAACTCCACAAGCGGGATTGAGCCCCACATGCCCAGATTGGGCCCTATGCACCTGGATCTGGCCACGTGGGACCTCAGCTGGCTCCCATGTGCTGGGGTTTGGCCCTGGCAGCTTGCACTGCTCCTGCCCAGCCCCAAGTGCTGGAGTCAGGCACCTGATTTAGCATGCAGAGCCTGGGGCTTCCCATGGGTCCATACATTTGGTGATCACCAAATTTCCACCTTTGGGGTGACCAGCAGGCTGGATGACATGGTGCCAGGGGTCAAATCTGGCCTGTGAGCCAAGGGGTGAGCACCTCTGGTCTAACCTACTCCTAAAACTACACAATAAGCTTGTCACACAGCTACAAGGCTCATTGTCTCAAAACACCAAAAGCACCCTAACCTGCTACAGGTAAAGCAAGGAAATGAGGGCTGTCAGTGTTCTGCTGCTGCAAGACTTGTTAAAATACACTTGAAAGACTAAGAAAGAGCCCCCCCATCAGTCCCCACAACAGCAAAAAACCCCACAATCCATGGGGATAGGATATAATTCTTTCCTGATCCCAAATGTGGTGATCATTCTGACCCTGAGCAGAGGATCAAGACCCTCTAACTAGGAACCTCTGGATCAGGGATAGGCAACCCCTGGCACGTGTGCCAATTAGTGGCACATGGAGACATTTTCCCTGGCATACCCGGAGGCATGCAACAAAATTGCTTTAAAAAAACATTTAATTTCCTGCTCCAGGCTCTCCAGAGCAGCTACAGGTCCCAGTGCCGCAACAGGCACTGGAGGTGGGGTCAGGAGAACAGAGGCAGGGTCACTGTCTGCATTCTGCTGACCCCACACCCTGTCCCCAGGCTGCACCCTCCAGCCTCCCCTAGCCCCTGGAAGGGAGTTGTGGGGGGGCGAGGCTGGGGCCCAGGTAGGCACTGCTCAGGGCTGCTGGGCTGAATGCTCCCACCTGGGTGGGGGAAGCACTGGGGTGCCAAGTGCCGGGGCAAGGTGCTCAGGGTTGGCTCCAGGCAGTGGTGAGAGGTGCTGGCTAGCTCACCTAGCCCCTTGGGAAGGCGAGGGCTGGGCAGGAAGCAGGGGCTGCCCTGGGGCTCTGGAGACTCAAGCCACGGCTGGTAGGGGCACCCAGCAGCACCCCAGGTTGGGTCCAGGCCTGCACAGCTCTTCAGGGATGGGGCACAGCCACCCTGTCCATGAGGGGACACCACCTGGCTGGGGTAGGACTCTGGGCTCAGGGGCTCCCAGCTCCAGGCTCAGCCTCTGTGCATGCTGGGCACAGTGCTTGCGGGTTGGAGCTGCTCCTGGTGTGAGGGCCCACCTGTGAGCCCTCCTGGGACCCAGGAACAGCTGCCGCCGCCGCTGCTGCTGTCTGGCCTGGCCTGCCTGGGTCCTGGCCTTGCCCACCTGCAGTTCCCCTCCAGGGGCTGGGGCAAAGGCAGGCACTGCACAGAGCTGCTGCGCTGCAGGCTCTCAGTCAGCCTGGCCCCAGGGACTGCCTGCGGCAGCTGCTCCCAGGGCCCAGGGCGCTCCCGCAGTGTGGGGTGGCTCCACCCCACCCACACTATGCCTGGTACACAGGGAGACCTGGAACTGGAAGCCCCACAAACTTGGCATCCTGCCCCACCTCACTGGCAGGGAAGCTGCACCCCATCCCTGTGGAGTTGCGTGGGCCAGGCTGTGCCAGGCTTCACCTCGGGTGCCACTGGGTGCCCCCACTTGTCCATCAGCAGTAGCCTGAGCCTGTGGAGTCCTGGGGCAGCCCTGGTGCTGCCCCCACCAGGGTGGGACAGGGCATTTGTCTGCCCAAGCCCTGGTCAGGACCTCCCTCCCAGCCCTGGGCCCAGGTTCCCCCACTCCAGGACTGTAGGGGAGGCCTGAGCCCCCCAGCCCTTGTGGCTGCTCCTGGGGTGTCACTGCCTCCCTCCACCTGGACAAGCGTGCCCAAGCCACAGCTGGTAGCAGTGGGGTATGTTGACAGCGAGGGACACACCCTCTTTCTCTTTTTCCCTTTTTTCTCTCTTCTTTTTCTTTCTCTCTCTCTCCTATTTCTTTTTACTTCTCTTCTCTTCTCTTTTTCTTTTTTGTCTCCTTTTCTTTCTCTCTTTCTCTTCTTTTTCTCTCTACCCATTTTGTCTCTTTTTCCCTTCTTTTGTCTTTATTCTTTCTCTGCTTTTTCTCTTTTCCTCCCTCTTTTTCTCTCTCTTTTTCTCTCTCTTTTCTCTCCTTTCTATTTTTCTTTTTTCTCTCCTTTTTCTCTTTTTCTTCTTTTTCTCTCCCCCTTTTCTCTCCTCTTTATTTTTTCTTTCATTACCTCTTTTTCTTTTCTCTCTCTTCTCTCCTTTCTCTTTACCTCTCTCTCTCTTTTTCTCTCCTTTCTCTCTTTTTTTTTCTCTCATCTCAACGTGCTTAACTAAAAAGAATACACAAGAACAAAGGTAGTATGTGAGGTTTTATTTATTGTCACTAGGTGTAGTATTTTTAGAAAACCTAGTATCTACTGTAAAAAAGAACAACATTTATTATTATTAACTATATTCATATACTCTGCATCCTGCCATGTACCCTTTGCCCAGGTTTTGTTTTTCTGGCATGCCGGTACTCTGGCACCTTACAAAGTAGACACATTGTGTTTTTTTCAGCACTCCAGCCAAAAACATTACCTACCCCTGCTCTGGGGTTTACTTCTGGAAGGAGCATTGGCACACCCTGATCAAAATCCCCAGCTTTAACCGCAGTCTCCACTTTTCTGAGCAAGGTAAATAAAAACCCTGACATCTCGAGCAACAGGAGGGGAAAAATTTCTTCCTGGATCCAGGGCCATCCTGGGGGGTGGGGGGAGGGGGGTGAATCGGGGCAACTGCCCTGGGCCCTGTACTTTGGGGGACACACAGAGCTGGGTGGAGCAGCCGCAGTGATTCCACCAGCTTCACATCCGGCGACTCAGCACCCGCTCTGAATCTGCAGCCATCTTCCTTGCATCTGGGGGCAGGGCCCCACACAGGCTGATTTGCCCCATGCCCTGCACCCTGCTTGGGTCGTCTCTGCCTGGATCCATGAGGCAACCAGAAAAACCCAGAAGCATGGGAAAAACCAAACACCCACCACTTTGCTCTGTATGGATCCAAGAAATTGGAATTTGCAATTTCTTAGTATTCCAAGGACAGCACTACTGCATAGGAACATTTGGGAAAGATGGGCCTAACTCTTCCTTTGCCTACATCACTTCTATGCAGTTGTAACCCACTGACTTCAGTGCAGGAGGAGAGTCAGGACCCACATACTAGGATTTCAAGTTTCACCTGTATTTTCTGTTTTGTTTGCAGGCCAAGTGATAGAGAAATGAACTCTGTTTCAACCTTCCTTTTGAAAGATGTATGCTTAAGCAACTCCTCTTTGGGTTGACCCAGAACTTGAATATCACCAAAATATCATGACCCAGATCTTTGAAGATGGAAGAAATTGCTGATGATTTACTGATTTGGGTCAAAAGTAACCAGCAACATAATGAGAAAATGCATAATGTTTAGCCCCAAAGAAAGAGACCTTAAGCTGAACAAGAGCAAAAACAAAAACAAAAAACAACAGCACCCCACCCCCTCCAGATATGAGATTAGTCATGTAGGACACATTCAGTAACAAAGGAGTTCTACTGAGTCTAGAAAAGATGGAGGCTCCTATACAAATAGAAGTAACCTAAAACAGGGAGTGTCCTTACAGAGATGAACAGGCCTGTTAACAAATCTATGTATATTACATATGTAACCCTTCTGAGGGGCACCAGTCAGTAGCAAGAAGAGCCAGGTTCACATTTTGGGGTACCCCATAAGTTATACCAGTGGCTCAAGCCCCTAACCAGAAATCTGAAAGGTAGTTCTGGGGGTCTGCGTGGTACCCCTATACCTGCCATTCAGCAATGGGCTGCAGAAGGGGCCCATACCAGAGAGTTCTATGAGCTGCACCTAGGGTTCACGGTGCCAAGGGAAGCTGCTCAAGGGGGTGGGTCCTTCTGCATTGCAAGGGGCTCCGTTGCTCCTGGAGAAATGGTAGAGCACTGACCTCCACTGGCGATGCATAGGGGGTGCACGTGCATCCCCTGAGCGTGGTAGTGCACCCCCTACGAAAAGGTGCCTGGGGTGGTAGCCGCTTGCCATCCCCCTCCCCGCCCCAGCCATCAACACCACCATCAGCGTCTGTGGGCAGTCAGTGATTGCCGCTGGCCACTGCCAATGCTGCTGGCGGCATCTGGCTTGGCCAGAGTATTTTATATATTTTGCCCAGATTCAAGGTAGGGGGTGTTTCTGTATTAAGCCATCCACCTCACTACGCCCAACCACCTTCCAGGTTCCAAGTGTCTCCCTGGGGGTGCCTCACACCTGGCCAACCCTCTTCCTAAGGCACACCTGCTAGCCTGGGGGTAATGCTACCACCACCCAGGGTCTGAACTAGATCTTGGCCTTTTGCCCCCTGGGAAACACAGGCCTACTAGTCCTTAAGGGTACTTGACCTACTGCAAGAACTTGGGGTGCTTCCCACAGTTTGAAGCACAAATAGTGGTCTCCCTTATTCAGCCAAACCAGGGGACCCCCAAGGCATAATCTAGCTCCTCTCCCAATAAGTCTCCCACGCTAGGTACAAAGGAGAGCTTTATTGGTTACAAGAAGTAGGTTAGGAATACGGTACAGAGTAGAACAATATCGGAGAACTCGCATAGAGCAAACAGGGTGGCTGAGTAGCTTTTGATCATGCATCTGAGTTACTGCAAGATATATATATCTAGTTAGATCTCAGGTAGCTTACTCACGAGTATCATCCAGAGGCAGGGGGGGATGCCCCCTGGGGGGAGGCAGGTTGCTGATATGCCCTCTGGAGGCAGGCAGTTCATTGATCATGAGTTTCAAGAAAGAGAGCAAGTTTCAGATGGTCCAGCTTCTCTCTGAGTTTTTCATCATGGCTACTGCCCCTCCTCCTGGGCAGTCCTTCACTTATATAACCCTTATAACCTCATTTACCTGCTCCAAGGAAGCCCAGCAACTGTTGGCTCCCAGCCAACCAATTTGAAATGCATCACTGGTTGCTGGGTAGACTGGCCGTGTCTAGCCCCCTCCCAGTCAGGTTGGCATTGCTTAGAACAATAGGGAGCCTAAGCCCCCTGACCCAGGTATGTGATGCCAGTCACTAGGCAGAGGGAGCAGGTTTCCCCCCCTCCCTCAGGAATGTATCCAGCTCAGATTACAACTCAGAGTTACCTAAAGAGATGAGACAGAGGAGTCTACCCTTTGGAGTGACCATGTTAACCAAATTTCACATAGCAGAGTTTTGGAGAGAGACAGAGGTGGCATTCTGCCACACAAGGCCCCAGCTTTCCACGTGCAGAACACATGGCCAGAACAACGGGCCATCTTGCCCGCATAAAAAAACACACAAAAAACACAATACACAACAATCAAAAGCACACACTCTGCTATACACAACCCATGTGTGTGTGGGCATTACACATATTAAAAGGCTTAAAATCATAATTAAAATTGAACAGACAGAGAACACATAGCCACATTATGTCACAAATCAGCTCTTTCCATATTTAAACCCTGGATGAATCAAGTCATTCTGATACAGAAAAGATCAACTCAGTATAGGCTATGTCTGTCTGCTTCATTCATCCTGATATGGAACTGGTCAGCCCAACAGTGTCATGTAGGCTTTACCCTGCTAGGCCATTCTGGGCTCCACACTCAGTTCTGCTGCCCTGGAGTTAACATGCACAGTGTGTAACCTATTTTCTTTCTTAAAAAATAGTATAGGCACAAAGGATTACTGCTACCTGTTTTAGGAGAAAAAGGACCACTGTCCTTCAGATTTGGTTCCTCTACCCCAAGCCACTCAACGCACATTCCATTGGTGGTTTAAATGGCAATTCATAGGTCCCTTATTTGAGAGCGTTTAGGGGGAAGGGAAAGATCTAAAGTACTGGAGGGTGAGTTATCAGTCAGTTTAAATCCCTTGTTCCGGGGCATTCAGAGATGGAAGCAAGGGTTGACCAACATAGTGCACATCTCAGCCTTCTGACTGTTCATGGCTTTTGTTGCAGAGTTTAAATACCACTTAGGAAGACTCTTGGTTGAGGGTGGCATTTGTAAACAGTCTTAGTTGACAAACTGAACAGCTGCCTCTCTGGTGTCAGCCGCACACTCACAAATGACCCCTCTCACACCAGGCCTCAGTTTACAATCTGCTGGTGTGGCTTTCCATGTGACACCCCTTCATTTGGCTGCTTCCATAAGCACATGAGCGTCTCACCTTCTTAAGCTTTTTCTGTATTCCTAGTTACATGCTGGCATTGCTGCTAAGGTGGAGTCAGGATTCACCCATTATCGTACCACTAAGAAGTTACATTTTGAGCACAACAACCTCTATTTGCTCAGGTTTTGTGCTGCCTTAAACATTTTTAAGGTAGCACAAGAGCATTGTCTGTTTGCAGCCATGGTGTGTGTCCCTACATTGCATCCCTCCCACCTTCTGCAAGTAGATACATGGATGCTCTGTGAAAGTAATCGCCTATGTCCCATTCCAGTGGGAAAATATCCCTGAACGAACTAAAAGGACTGTCAATCAAGGAGAAAATTGAGAACCCTGCATCACCATGCAGGGATGTCAGTAGGAGTGAACTCCCCCATTTCTACCACCCGTGTCTCCTTTGATCCTTGCAGTGGGGTCACTGAGAAGAATTTTCTGGGAAGTAGCAGCAGAAGAGGAAGAAAGAGGTAGCAGAAGAATCAGCAGGATGGTTGGAAGATGTTGCAGTGCCAAGGCCCCTGCTGGGGTGCTGCCTGCTGGGAGCCCACATCCAAGACATCCCAGAAAGGTGGCTGAGACTCATCCATCCCTCTAACTACTATCCCATGTGGACACTAATAATACTGCCAGGGGTGACCATGAGCAGATCTAAAGTGACTACATCACTCTGGGTGCAAGGGTGAAGGAGACAGAAACCCAGCTAGTGTTCTCATTGGTGATGCATAATGGGTGCACACGGGTGCTCATGCATCTCCTGAGATTAGCCGCTGCTGCTGCTAGCATCTGTGGGCGGTCACCACTCACCACCCCCCGGCCCCGACACTTGCTGCCCCAACTGTGGCAGCCACCTGCGGGCAGTCCCTGCTTGCTGCCACCATGCCCCTGCTGCTGCCTATGGGCATTCGCTGGGCCCCCCCAGCCTTGGAAGGCATGAGGTGATCATGAGTGTTCTCATTAATCCTTCCAATCAAGGGTAAAGGCCTGGACAGGAGCAGGTGCTGGAAATTAGCACATGGCTGTGTAGATGGTGTTGCCAGCAGGGCTTTGGCTTCTTTGACCATGGGGTGGTGTTCCAAGAGGAAGAACTACTGAGAAGAGACGGGGTCCACCTGATGAAAAGAGGGAAGATTTTCTTTGCCAATAGGCTTGCTAACCTAGGGCTTTAAACTAGGTTCACCATGGGATGGAGACAAAAGCCCAGAAGTAAAAAAATATCATGAGGACCTGAATACAAATTTAATAAGGGGAGGCAATAGCAGAAGCTTTAGCAGTTTTTTTAGGGAGAAGATAAGACAATCAGCTAAAAACCTGAAATGTTTATATATTAATGCAAAAAGAATAGGGAATGAACAGGAAGAATTGGAGGTCCTAGTAGAATTAAGGAATTATGATGTAATTGGGATTACAGAGACATGGTAGGATAGTTCATATGACTTGCATATTGGTATGCATAAATGACTCATGCCTCCTGTGGCTGGCGGGGAATGGCAAGCAGTGGTGGCGGCAGCAGGGGCTTGGTGGCGGCGAGCAGGGACCACCTGCAGGCAGCTGTGGTGATGGCAGTGGCGGCTAATCTCAGGAGGGGCACATGGCCCCTGTGCCTCCCCTACTCATCGCCTATGTTGTCATGGATGAGTATAACATGTTCAGAAAGGACAGACAGGAGGGAGAAAAACGAAGAAGTGTTACCCAATATATAAAGGAGATTTACGTGTACTTTGAGGTGCAGTATGAAGTGGGAAGTAGACCTGTTGAAAGCCTCTGGGTAAAGGCAGAGCAGAGCAGCAGGAAAGAATCTGCTATAGGCTGCCAAACCAGGAGGAAGAAGTAGATGAGGCCTTCTTTAAACAACCGACAGCAGTTTCCAAATCACAGGACCTAGTTTTCATGGGGGACTTTAATTACCGTGACATCTGCTGGGAAGGAAACATAGCAGTGCACAAGTAGTCCAACAAATTCTTGGAGTGTATTGGGGATATTTTTTTGGTACAGAAGGTGGAGAAGACAAGTAGTGGGGAAGTTCTTCTTGACTTCGTGTTCATAAACAGGGAGGAGTTGGTTGAGAATGTAAAGGTGGAAGGTAACTTGGGTGACAGTAACCATGAAATGATAGACCTCAAGATCCTAAGGGGAGGAAGGAAAGAGAGCAATTCTAAGGGAAAAGAAGTCTAGGTGAGCTGACTGTGCTTTAAGAAGGCCTTTTAAGGACACAGGAACAAGCTGTCCCACTATAACGCAACAATAGAAATTACAAGAGGAAACTAGATTGGCTAGACAGTGATCTCTTCTGTAGTTGAAACTCAAAAAGGAATCCTTCAACAAGTGGAAACTTGTTCATAGTGCTAGGGAAAAGTATAAGAGCATTGCATGGGCATGCAGGGAGAAAATTGGGAAGACCAAGACACAATTTGAATGCAGCTGGCGAGGGACATAAAAGGCAATAAAACAGGCTTCTACAAGTATGTCAAAAGTAAGACAAGGACCAAAGAAGCCGTAGGCCCCTTATGGAATGGAGAAGGCAATCTAGTTATGGATGATGTAGAAAAAGATGAGGTATATAAAGCTTCTTTACTTCTATCTTCACAAATAAGGTCAATTATCAGATGACAAGTACAGTTGGCAACAAAGGTAGGGAGAGAGACAGAAAGCCTAGAGTAGTAGAAGAGGATAGAGATTACTTACAAAGACGCTAGATGCTTTCAAGTCAGCAGGACCAGATGGGACACACCCTACAGTCCTGAAGGAATTGACTGAAGTAACTTTTTCCTTCTATGAAAAGATGACAGTCTGGGTAGAGTTGCAGACACTCTGGAGGGCAGGGCTGGGATCCAGAATGCTTTGGATAAAATGGAGGAATGGTCCGCAATCAATCAGATGAAATTCAGCAAGGACAAGTGCAAAGTCCTCCACCTGGGATGGAATAATTACATGCACAAATACAGACTGGGGAGTGACTGGCTAGGGTGCAGTACTGCAGAGAAGGATCTGGGGGTTACAGTAGATCATAAGCTGAATATGAGCCAAAAATTTGTTCTGGTTGCAAAAAAAGCCAACAGCATACTGGATTGTATTAACAGGAGTGTTACATGCAAATCAAGGGAAGTGATTCTTCCTCCCTGCTCAACAGTGGTCCAGTTTTGAACCTCACATTTCAAGAAGGATATGGACAGATTGTAAAGCAATGATGAATAGTATCCAGGTGCCATATGTCCAGAGCTCTCTGCAATGTCCAAAGTGGTTCTCCCCAGTCATACAGCAGTTACTGAGGAAGTAGTAGAACAAATCCTTCCTGGTCTCTAGTGGGTTAACACTTTATGAGCCAAGAGAGAGGTAGGTAGGTTTTGTCTCTGAGTAGCAGGGGAAAAGGACTGTTATTTCATCCGCACAACACTCAGTGAGTTGAGGGCAAATGCTTCCCATGTCATCATGGTGGAAAGTCTTCAGTTCTGCAACACCCTGGCACCACATACTTTACCAGACCCTCTAGTTGTTACCTGCGTGAGTCATCCTAGTGGTCCATGACACCCTACAGCATGATAAAATAACCCTTGTGGTTCATGTATGTTATGGGGAAGTGTGGTCACACTTGAAGATAGGCTACAGATCCAGGCAGATCTAGACAGGCTGGCAAGTTGGGCAGATCGGAATCTGATGAAGTTCAACATCGAGAAATGCAAAATGTTCCATCTCAGGACAAGCAACCCCCAACACAGCTACAGGCTTGGTGGCACCAAACTGACTAGCACCACGAATGAGAGGAGCCTAGGGGTAATAATAGACCACAGTATGAATATGAACCGGTAGTGTGATGCCGTAGCCAGTAGGGCAAATAATACTCTGGCATTCAACAATTGATGCATCTCCAGCAAAACCAAGGAAGTGATTCTTCTGCCATACTCAGCACTGGTGAGACCGCATCTGGAGTACTGCGTCCAGTTCTGGGCACCGCACTGTAATAAGGACATGGGAAAGCTTGAGAGAGTCCAAAGAGCCACCTGTATGATCAAAGTCTTACACAGCAAGCCATACGAGGAAAGGCTGAGGGATCTGGGACTCTTCAGCCTACAGACAAGAAGGCTGAGAGGGGACCTGAGAGAAGGAGCTTACTGCTACATCAGGGGAATACATCAAGGGCTTGGCAAGGGGAAAACCAGGAGTAATGGCCACAAACTCCTGGAAGATTGATTCAGGCTCAACATTAGAAAAAACTTCTTCACAGTTAGGGTGTCCAGACTGGATTAAGCTCCCTCCAGAGGTGGTGCAATCACCTACCCTGAAAGCCTTCAAGAGGAGACTAGACAGTCACCTTGCTGGGGTCACCTGACCCCCAGTTCTCTTTCCTGCTTGGTGCAGGGGGTCGGACCTGATGATCTTCCAAGGTCCCTTCTGGCCTTACAATTTATTAATCTATGTACTGTGACTCAGAGTGTGTAGGACAGAGGCAAATCCATTAATGACCTCCTGTGTTTTGGAGAGTCCAAGAAAATGTGGTGCCGACACCTACTAGATGATATACCCATCAGATGACTGATCCAGTGGTGACTGTGCTCACATCAGACTAGTTTGCTACAGACCAGAGGCTGTTGGGGGTTGCCACTCTCCAATTAGCTATTGCCACCTGCTTATTATGCTCAGTAGCACCTCCAATTGATCTATCTCTGTGTAGAAAGTAGAGCTCAGGGCAGGGCTTTTTAAAATTTACCCATTTCAACCTCCCTGTTTCTCAGCAGACTCCTCTCCCGCCAGTCCATGTTTACTTCACTTGACCGTAAAGAGTAGAAGACAGTCTGCCGATGGTCCCACAGAACGGTATCCTCCAGGGACTCTCTAATTTCTTCCTCTTCTGGCATGTTGCTGAGAGCCTCAAAAAACAGAAAACACAGTCTTTCAAATGCCAGAGTCAGTTTTCCCTGAGCTGCTATGCAAATGAGCATGCAAAGACACTGGAACTGGGCAGCAAGCATGGCCAGGCAGAGGGTCATTTGGTACCCTAGCATGAACAGCACCTGTACCTGAGGACACTGCTCACTCAATACCTGCCAGGTTAGGAGGTGGACAACATCCATGCATCATAAGGACTCAGAATTGAATGACAAAGGAAACCAATGAGTCTTCCTGATACGCCCACAACAGACAGAAACAAAGACTCGAATGTTCTGGAAGCTTCTAGGACAACTTTTCATAAACTCAGTGGTTTAATCCTTGAAAATTTAGAGAAATGGAGGCTGAAAGTGATGTTAGGAGACAACTTGCCTAGTGATAAAGCTGCACTTCAGCCTCAACCTCTGAAAACCCACTCTGCAGTGGTGTTGTCTGTAAATCTGTCTATCTCTCTCATGGCATGGTTTAAAACCCACTTTCATAGACCCAGATTTAATGCATGTTGGTCCACAGCTTAAAGAAATTCATCCTGAATTACGATTAACATTAGGAGTTCCATTCAGCGTGCTGCTACAGGACAATACAGAACAATACTGGCATGACTAGCCAGAGGCAAGCTGTGGAAATTATGAAGAGCTGTCACAGAAGCAGAGGTACTGAAATGTTTTGAGATGAGCAAAGAGTCTGTGATCTTAGTCAGCATAAATTGTCTTTCTGACACTCAGTAGCATGTGCTTCTGATGTGCTAAGTGACCACAGACCCATGCTAATTTGAAAGGTATGCTGGGGATTGTTTGGGACTGTCAGCAGTTTCATCAATATGTTTATGGGCACAAACTGTTCATGGGAGAAACAGACCGTGAACAGATGGAAGCTACGTAACAGAAACCATAGTGCCAAAGCACGGCACGGACTTCTGAACAATGTAATGCAACTTCAAAATAGGGCTGTGCGAAACAGCACCATTCCGCTTCGACTTCTGTTTTGACATTTTGATGGAACAGTATTTTGTTTTGAGCTTCATTTCTTTTCATCAAAACTGTTTCGCTGTTTTGATGCTGTTTTGACATTTTGCTCATAGGCTATTCTGCACCAAGTGTGGGGAAGATCGGTGCTGCTGCTGCCCCCAGCTGGCAGCACCAGTCTCCTGTCATCCAGCAGGCAACTTGTGGGCCCGCACCCCCAGGAGAAGTCTGGCACAACCCCCACAGCCCTCCCAGGGGTGCTGGCGAGCCCCCGACCTGCCTGCCGGATCACAGGAGGCTGGTTCTGCTGCTTGGAGCCGGCAGCAGCCAGGGCTGTCCCGAGGGAGGGAGGCAAATCGGGGCAACCACCCTGGGCCCTGCACTTTGGGGGGCTCTGCAGAGTTGGGTGGAGTATCTATGGCAACTGTCCCACTGCCACCAGCTTCATGTTTGGCCACTCACTACCCCCACCCCTTGCCGCCACCAGCGGTGGTGGTGGCTTCTTCACATCCAGGGCGCATGGGATCGGGGCAGGGGTGGATCCCCATGCATGCTGATTTGCCCCAGCCCCCGCACCAGACCTGACCTGAGGGTCAGCTGGGGACCATGGGGAAAGGAAAGCTGGAGGTGGCCATTTCAACCTGGCCTGAGTGCACATTCATAAAGAAACTGTCCACATCCTCCACCAGGAGTCATCCCAGGAACCAGACTGCAAAGGGGCCATTGAAGACATGAGAGAGCCCCAACTGCCTGTGGCCCTAGATGGGCCCAGGTTCATGTGAACTACCTGGGATCTTTTCACTAGCAAACTGCTCCGATTGTTAAAACTGAGCTGCTGCAGAGCACATTATGTAGCAACACTCGCTGCAAAACACAGCCCCATTCTGGGCAGGTGATGGCCTGCACCTCACAAACAGCCCCTTTCTGCCCTTTTCATCAAGCCCCATCAGAGCAGTCCCACCCCATCCTCTAGCTGAGAGGCTGGTAAAGCGGAGTCTGAGCCGTCCTGAAACAACATCCTGACAGATTCAAGAGCTCTAGGTTTATTGACCAAACGCTGTAGCAGCTCATGTCACAAGGACCCTTTGTTCCCATTGCACTAGGAGGCACAAACCTTAGTGCTGCCATCTAACAAATGCCTGCAGTCAGGGACCATCGACCCTGTGAGGTCTGCCAGAGCCATGGAGCCAGAAATGGCACTGGAAGAAAGTCTGTGGCAATGGGGCTGAAGAGTCGCCCTCTTGTGAGCTAGAGAAAACATTCACCCCAAGCAGGGAGGAG
>NW_005843328.1:198205-202086 GCF_000455745.1 Alligator sinensis | reverse complement strand
GAGAGGGAACGTCCCGGAGACAGGAGAACTTCGAGGTAATAGGCGGCTTGCTATATCGGGTGCAGCGGAAAGAGGGAGGCGAGTTGAAAGGGAGGCAATTGGTGGTCCCGTCTCCCCTACGGTACCACGTCTGGAGGCTGGCCCACGCCTCTCCGTTAGGGGGTCACCTGGGGCGGACCAAAACACGGGCTAGGTTGACCCAAGAATTTTTCTGGCCCCACCTGCGTGAGGATGTGGAATGGTGGGGGGCCGCATGCCCGGAGTGTCAGAAAGCCCAAGAGTGGGGGCCACCCAAGGCACCCCTGAGACCCATGCCCATGATTGAGACGCCATTTTCCAGGGTCGCCTTTACCAAAACTCGGGCTAGATTGACCCAGGAATTTTTCTGGCCACACCTGCGTGAGGATGTGGATCGGTGGGGGGCCACGTGCCCGGAATGTCAGAAAGCCCAGGAGTGGGGGCCACCTAAGGCACCCCTAAGACCCATGCCGATAACTGAGATGCCATTTTCCAGGGTCACCTTGGACGTAATAGGTCCCCTTCCAAAGTCCCACAGTGGCTACCAGTACATCTTGGTCTTGGTAGATTATGCCACCCGGTTCCCGGAAGCGGTCCCACTGCGGTCCATTACAGCCCCAAAAGTGACTGAGGAGCTTCTCAAGAGGATAGCGTGGGTGGGCATTCTACAAGAGATCAAGGAACAAACTTTATGTCAGGAGTGATGAAGGCCCTTTGCAAGACCCTGGGCATCACCCAACTAAGAACATCGGTTTATCATCCCCAGACCAATGGCCTGGTGGAAAGACTAAATGGTACCATTAAACGACTACTTAGGCGGTGTGCACAAGAAGATCCCCGACGGTGGGATACCCTGCTGACACCTCTACTATTCGCACTGCGGGACGCTCCTCAGGAATCAATCCACTATTCACCATTCCAATTGGTGTATGGTCACAGCCCTAGAGGCCTATTGCAGGTGGTCCGAGAAGAGTGGGAGCGGCCGATGGGCTTGGGGGTCTCTGCAGAGGAGTACCGCCAGGAGCTGCAGGCTCGTATTCGGAAGGCCCAACGGATCGCAGGACATAACGTGAGGGAGGTCCAAGAGCGACAGGAGGCACACTACAACAGGAGGGTGAAGGCCCGCTCCTTTCAGCCCGGGGATCAGGTCTTGGTTTCGATACCGGCCACTTCGAGTAAGCAACTGGTGATGTGGCAAGGGCCCTTCACCGTGATTAGGCAAGTGGGGCCAGTGGACTACAAGCGGCATAAGCCGGGTCATCGCCGGGAGCAGCAGGTCTACCACATAAATCGGCTGAAGGAGTGGAAGACCCCTCAAGGCTGGATGGCCCAAGCAAAGGCAGGAGAGGTGGATCTAGGACCCCCTTGCCTAGAATTAGGGAAAACTGCTCCGGAGGAGGGCGTTCACGTGAATAAGGAGTTAAACAGTCGGCAACGACAGGCATTACTGGCCTTGGTTGAGGAGTTCCAAAAGGTATTCCGAGAGAGTCCCGGAAGGACCACAAGTATCCAACATGAAATAAGAATGCCACCCGGTACGGTAGTAAGAGAGAGGTGGAGACCGATACCCCAGCAATGGCAGCAGGAAGTGCAGCGGGAAGTTTCGAAGATGCAGGAGCAGGGGATTATACTGCCCTCTCAGAGCCCGTGGCGCAGCCCCATCATGCCGGTGGCTAAGCCCGATGGCTCCCTCAGGCTGTGCATAGATTTTAGGAAACTGAACGCCCTCACAACATTCGACGCCTTCCCAATGCCCTACGTGAGCCATCTCATTGAAAGGATTGGAGAGGCTCGATACATATCCACTCTTGACTTGGCTAAGGGCTACTGGCAGATTCCCTTGTGGCCCGTCGACTGTGCCAAGACAGCGTTTGGAACTCCCTGGGGCCTGTTTGAATTTGTAAGAATGCCTTTTGGCCTTAACGGAGCGGCCGCCACCTTCCAAAGATTAACGGAGACGCTATTAGCTCCACATGCAGCTTATGCTGCAGCGTAAATAGATGACATCATAATATTCACCTCTAGCTGGGAGCAACATCTAGAGGTCTTGAGGGCAGTCCTGGGAGAACTCCAAGGGGCTGCTTTAACTGCTAACCCAAAGAAGTGCAAGTTGGCGGAGAGGGAGATGGCCTATTTAGTGTTTCAGGTAGGGCAGGGAACAATACGCCCCTTGGCCGATAAAATCAGGGCCATAAGCCAGTTTCCGGAACCCCGAACTCGTAAGCAATTACGTTCCTTCTTGGGTCTCGTCAACTACTACCGCCGATTTATACCGCACTTTGCGCAGATGGCAGCACCTCTTACGGATGTGTTGGCCGGAGTCTCCTCTACACGCTTAACATGGACCCAAGGGATGAGAGACAGCTTTCACCACCTGAAGGAGGCGATGTGCCAGGAGGTCATAATGCATACACCAGAATTTAACCATCTCACCTGCAGGTCTACCAGCGTCACAACCCCCACTACCAAGTCCTTTTCCCCTGGTCCCCGCTGGATCCTGACACACAATGCCTTGGTATTCTCTCCTGCACTCCTGCCTTGATAATGGAAGTGACTGGTTCACTCTTTCGACATTTCACTCATAGGCTATAATGGGGAAGCACAAAACTCCCTATATCTTTGTTATTTCTTTCCTGATTCACATGAAACTTGCAGGGATGGTAGCCCCTTCTGAGGCCCTGAAGCTCCCAAGTTTCAAGAAGATAGGTGCAGGGGTTTCTGGGAAACTGCATCCCAAGCTGCTGACAAGCAAAACTTGTGACATGTGTGACTGTGTGTATGGGTTAAGGCACAGCTGTTTTTCCATCCCTCCCCCAGAGCACTGGGATTGGAAAGGACCTCAGGGAAGGATCAGTCACTGGCCAGGTAGACATGTCAATAGGAGAGCAGTCCTGCCCCCCTCTTCCCCCTCCTTAGTTTCTGTTTCCCTGCAAGCAAGCCCAGCTTCGAAACTCAAAACATTTAAAAACTTTTGAAACATTTCAAAACTTTTGAAACATTTCAAGTGCCCTGGTTTAGTTTCAAGCCTCTTTTGAAGCCTTTCATTTCATTTCAATTTCACTGTTTTGAGCTTGAAATGAGTCGAAACAGCATCAAAACAAAACACCCGGTGAAATTTCGCACAGCCCTGCTTACAGCCCTACACTGGTAAGGGACTCCTCTGTTCTATCCCAGGGGTGTCCAACCTTTTTGAATGTGGGGCCACATCATGAACTTTTTATCACCCATTGGGCTGACAAGCCATATTCAAGGACTTCACAGGAAGTGGTATCACATCAGGAAGTGATGTCATGTGACCTTTGACACCAATGAAGTTGCAGGAAGTGACAATGAAATGAGTCTGGAAATATGGTTTAAAATCCAAAATAAAAACAATATAAAAGCAAGAATGAAATAATACCAAGCACATGACTAAAATAAACACTTTCACTTCTACTCACTTCTCAATGAATGAAAGAAGCATAATGCAATTTGACAGATCAAATGTGGAAAAGATGTCAGCCAGAGTGGAAACTAATCAAAGCAACAAAATATGGGCATTTTTGAGAATAATCTTCAAGAAGATTTACTTTTATTGAATTAATAACTTGTTAGAAACACATCTTTAACAAGTAGTAACAAGTTGAACCCCCAATCCCACACACAGAGAAACAGAAGCAAGCACAATCCAAACACTGGACAATATTTTTACAAAGATTTTTACCTGCTCCAAATTTATGTTGGAGCCTAGATCATTCATGCTCTATTCTTAAGCATATTGTTCAGTCTTAAAGGAGCATACACCACAGCTGCAGGGGGCCCAGCCACAGCTTTCCCACCCTGGTGCAGCCCAGCCAGCCCATCCCATCCCCTATCAAGCCGTG
>NW_005843328.1:197505-197920 GCF_000455745.1 Alligator sinensis | reverse complement strand
CTGGCCAGGTCGGCCCCAGCCAGCAGAAGTGGCGGCAGAGCTGTGTGCTGCTCAGGACTGACCAGTGTAGGCAGGGGAAAATGCAGCTGAGCCCTTGCCACTCCAGCCAGCCTCGTCCTGTCCCGAGCGGCAAACAGCTCTGCTGCTGCTTCTTCATAGATTCATAGATTTATAGATGTTAGGGTTAGAATAGATCATCGAGTCCGACCCCCTGCATAGGCACAAAAGAGTGCTGGGTCTAGATGACCCCAGCTAGATGGTTATCTAACCTTTTGAAGACCCCCAGGGTAGGGGAGAGCACCACCTCCCTTGGGAGCCCGTTCCAGACCTTGGCCACTCGAACTGTGAAGAAGTTCTTCCTAATGTCCAATCTAAATCTGCTCTCTGCTAGCTTGTGGCCATTATTTCTTGTAAC
>NW_005843328.1:196402-196979 GCF_000455745.1 Alligator sinensis | reverse complement strand
GCGTGTCCACTTCTCCCCATAGCTTTGTGTCATCCGCAAACTTGGACAGAGTACATTTCACTCCCTTGTCCAAGTCGCTGATGAAGACAGTGAAGAGTATCGGTCCAAGGACCGAGCCCTGCGGGACCCCACTGCCCACACCCTTCCAGGTCGAAGCCGACCCATTCACCACGACTCTCTGGGTGCGACCCTCCAGCCAATTCGCCACCCACCGCACAGTGTAGTCATCCAAGTCACAGCCTCTTAACTTGTTCACCAGTATGGGGTGGGATACCGTATCGAAGGCCTTCCTGAGGTCTAAATATATGACATCCACCCCTCCTCCTGTGTTTAGGCGTTTCGTAACCTGGTCATAAAAAGAGACTAGATTGGTCAGGCACGATCTGCCTGCCACGAACCCATGCTGGTTTCCCCTCAGCATAATTTTTCCTGATGGGCTCTCACATATGTGAGCCTTAATAATCTTTTCAAAGACTTTACCAAGGAAGGAGGTGAGACTGACTGGCCTGTAGTTGCTTGGATCCTCCTTCCTCCCCTTCTTGAAAATAGGGACCACATTGGCCCTTTTCCAGTCCTC
>NW_005843328.1:191397-196301 GCF_000455745.1 Alligator sinensis | reverse complement strand
GCATCCAGTTCTTCCAAGTGACTCTGCACCATCTCAGGGTCTACACATGGCAGTCTGGTGCCTTGCTGCTGCCTCTCTACAACCCCAGTGAGAGACTTGTCGTGCCCCTCGCTTAGGAACACTGAGGCAAAGAACTCGTTGAGGAGTTCAGCCTTGTCCCTCCTGTCCATCACCAATTGTTTCTGCCCATTTAGCAGGGGTCCTATTCCTCCCTGGGCCTTCCTTTTACTCCCTATATATCTAAAAAACAATTCAGGCTGGTGCAGACCCAGCCAGGCTCCTTCCATCCCCAGAAGCATGTTAGAAGCCAGTTTCAGCCGGCCCAGAGGGGCCATAGCAGCTGGACGATCTGGAGGAGGAGGCTTGGTGGCTCCCTCAGAAAGGGAGAGTAAAGAGAATGCTGGGCCAGCGAGGGCCCAAGTTGTTGCTGATGGACCCGGCATGGACCAAAGCCGGTAGCCACAGTGACTGGGACGTCAGTGAACACAATGAGGATGGGACCTTGACCTGAATGATGGGTGGCAGATATCGAACTCAGGGGGTCAATGAAGTGTCAAGGGTGGTGGGATCCCGGGTAGAGCCCGGCTCCATGTAAGCCAAAGAGCAAAGAGGGGCCGTAGAGTGCGCTTGGTACTCTGCAGAGTGCGCGGAGTCTGTGGAGTGCGCTTCACCAGTGGCCAACCATGGCAGCCCCTAAGGAACTGAGTGGCAGGGAGGGCCCGAGCATTGGCCCTGACAGGCAACATCATGGTTGGCATTAGGTGGGGTGTAGGGGAAGTGGAGCCCCAAGAAGAGACAGTTGCGAGGATGGCAAAGGGAAAGTACCAGGGGGGCAGGACCAGACATCGTCCTCCCAATTGGAAACGCCTTATCATCAAAGATGTGGCAGGGGAGACCCCTGGGGGGCTGGCCCCAGGCCACTCCCAATAGCCTGGCCATGCAGCCCAAGAAGCCACAGTGAGGTTCGTGAAGAACTCAAATGCGCGATGCTCAGGAGAAAGGCACAGGAAGTTACAGGCACAAAGCATGACATGACAGGATGCTACTGTGCAGTAGTACCAAGCTACTGTGCAGTCAGCATCACCTAAAAGCCATTCGGCGATGCTACTGCACAGTAACTGCCTATGGTGAAGCCATTCAGAGCAGCTTCCCCCCCAAAAGACACACACATACACAAAACTTCTGCTCTAGTTTTATCCAGAGTGACTTCGAATTTGCACACATGCTTTGCTTGGTTAGTTGGATCAAAGCCAGCATATCCTAGGCTTCAAATGCTCTAGATCACAGACCCAATTCCCTGGTGTAGCCAGTCCCACTGCCCTTGGGAAGAATTGGAAGAGGGTCCGTCTAGCAGGAAAAGGTCCCTTGCCTTATTCTCTGCACCACTCCCTTCCAGGTGAGAGCCAGATTGGACACATTACCTCTTCCCCAGTAGTGTCCACCTCAATACTTCTTTCATCTCCCTGTTTCTCGAACTGTAGGTCAGTGGGTTAAGCAATGGAGTTGCCAGTGCATAGGAAAGTGTCACCACTTTCCCATTGCTCCCAGGCGTTGACAGAATGGTGTAGATAGTCATAACAGAGGTTTAGAAGAGACTTACCGTGGTCAGGTGTGAGGTGCAGGTAGAGAAAGCCTTGCATCTACCAGATTCCTGTGGCAGCCTAAATGCTGCCTTAAGTACCATCACATAGGAGGTCAGGATGAAAAGGAAAGTGGTAAAGATAAGAAGGCAACACAGGATATAGCAAGAAAGTTTAGTGTGGGGAGCTGGGATGCAGAAAGTCATCAACAGTAGGACAGGGTCACACATGAAATGATCCAGAATATTGGGGTCACAAGAAGGACTTGGGAGATGAGGACAATGGGGACTATGAACCAGAGGAAGCCAAGGAACCAGTAAGAGGCCACCAGAACAAGGCTGGGCCACTGGGACATAAGGCTGGAGTAGTGCACGGAATGACAGATGGCCAGGTACCTACCTAAAGCCATGGATGCAAGGGAGAAGCACTCACAGCCCCCATGGGGAAGAAGTAGAACTGGAAGAAGCAGCCTTGAAAGGAAATGACATCTCTTTGTGGGGTTGGCAGGTTTTACATCATCCGTGGCACTGTGGCAATGACATAGCAGAACTCCAGAAAAGAAAAGTTTCCCAGCAGGACATACATGGATGGTAGGGCTGTGTGAAGCTTTGGTCACTGGTTTGATTTGGAGGAAATTTGGCTCAATATGGGTGCCGAATCTCCAAATCCGAATCAAATCAGGAGACCCATTAATCTCTCCAAAGTGAATTGGAAGCCTCTGATTCGATTTGGAGAGATTCAGAGAGATTCTATGATTTGGACATAGACATAACTTTATATGTTTTTTCTACATACCTCAAGGTACCAGGTGGCTCATGAATGCTGAGATGGTGGGGCAGATGGAATATCCCATGGGACCGTGGGGAGGTCCACTTCTGGTCCGCCGTGGAGCGCATGGGGGACCCTGGCTCAGCAACTGGTGCCTGCTGGGTCTGGGGGAGCACCCAGGGGTTCCCCCACAGCTGATTGCTGAGCTGGAGGAGCACAAGGGGGAGGGGGTATCTCCTGTGCACTCAGCGGTGGACACGAAAGTGGACCAGAAGTACTTGTGGTCCACTTCTGGGTCTGCTGCTAAGCATGTGGGGGGCCCCTCCATGCTCCATCCACCCCACCATCGCAGTGCTCATGAGCTACCTGGTACCTTGAGGTATGTAGAAAAAACATTTAAAATTGTGTCTATGGCCGAATCACTGATTCTCTGAATCAGAATCAAATCTTCAGATTCGGATTTGGCTGAATTGAATTGGGACAATCTGAAACAGTGAATTGAATCACTGTCCCCCGAATTGGGCTGAATCCAAATCCAAATTGAATACGGCCTGCTTCGCAAACCCCTAAGGGGCAGGCAGTTGAAGTGGGGGTCATGCCCAACAGCCCATACAATGCATAAGTTGCCTGCCAGTGTCAGAGTATGGACTAAGGAGAGGAGAATGCTTAGGAGGATGCAGTTCTTTGGTCAAGGGAATGGAAGCCCAACAGAATGAACTCAGTCACAGGGTTGGTGGTGTTTCTAGATTCATTGTGGAGACCTAGATTTGAAAGAAAATGGCAAACAGGATTCCTGGGTCTATTCCTGGCCCCAGAAAGGAAGAAGGATCTAGTGGGTGAGAGCTGGGAGACACTGGAAATAAAACTCCTCAGGCTATATCACCACATCTGAAGGCAACTGGGGGTCTGGAATTTCAAATGTGATGGAGCAGCGGTGGGACTCTGAGCATAGCCCCATCACTCAAGCTGGGGGCAGCAGTCAAACTATGTGTGCATGCAGACATGAATAGGCACAAGTCTGTCTGTAGCTTGCACAAGTAACAGTCTCACATCCACCTGGGATGGTTGATCCACTCAGGGCAGGTTCATTTAGCTTTTGGTGGACACCAACCCTGCTGGAGAAAGCCACTGCACTGAAGCCCTAGGACAGCTGGATAGCCTGGCTTTCCCACAGCTGGCCCTGCTTTTGAGGGCCAACCTAGAAGAATTTCTTCTCAGCAAACCAGAACTAAGACTGGGAGTTTCAAACATTCCTCAACTGGTTATGGTCAGGTGTTTCTGAGACTCTCCATAGGTACCTCTCTGCATGGTACATCAACTAGTTTTTGAATCTGGCCAAGGCTTCCTTTTAAAAATGCGATTCAGACTTCAAAATCAGCTAGATGCCTTTGAGTGCTTTACCCACAATATTTATCTCTAGGAGACTGTGGGGTGAAATTGAAGTAGATCAAAGGGACATTTCAAATCTCCTTACCTTCTGTTCAGACAGATCCAGAGATGGCATCAATCATGGATCAGAAGACACTCACATGTAGGAGGAAAATCTGTTAGTTCAGGTTCCTGGATGTGCCTCTCTCAATTCCTGGTTGTAAATAAAAGAAAGAATGATTCATTAGAAATGAAACGAACTTATAAATCAATGGATGATTATTGCTATTTTTCATTAGTCACTCAGAAACACTCAGGAGCCCAGCCCTGGCCAGGTCCCATGCTGCTGCACACTGTGCAGATCCAGAACACATACTCCTGTAGCAAAACCCCCAGTTTTTCTTTTTAATTATTTTAAAATTCATTCCCTCCCCTTCCCCAACCATTTCTGACTTTTTCTCTCCCTCTCTATTCCCTATAGATAAGTATAAGTAAGCTAAGATGTAGGATAAGCTTTAACATTTTATTTTAGGTAGTAAGTTTTATTTTCTCTCCCCTCTGCAAATAAGTGCCCTGCTATTTTGATATAGATATCCACTGTTTTATAAGGGATAATTGTTATGTTTGTATTGTGTTTTTTTACTGCTTTTATATTGTGTGATTACTGTTTTAGGCCTACACATGTAAGTTAGCATAAGTCATGTTGAAGGGGAGGAATGCATACGTTAGCATAAGTCATGTCAAGTTTTCATCTTGTAATGTCAAGCTTCCATTTTGTGTCCCCTGACCTATGACTCATACCTATCTCCTATATAACTTGGTTCCTGAATGAATGGGGATGAATGAGGGTGCTTGAGAGACAATGGCAGTAGGTCTAAAAATAGTTCCTTCTGAATGACAGAATTATCAACACCAATACTTGGACCAACAACTCAGCCCTTGGAATCACTCATCAGCATTTAAGAAACAAAAGATGAGGCAACCCACCATTGTGCCAAGGCTGCACATGCTCAGTAAGACCACCTGGAACCCTCTGGAATAGACCTGACATTGCCTGGACATGCCCTCCCCATAGGAGATCATAGGTAGCCTGCCCCATAAAAAGGGGTAGTGAAGACTGACACCTTGGGATGCTCTCTCCATCTGGACCAGCATCATGCCACACCACCTATCCACCCAGAGGCCCTG